>NC_036451.1:20500225-20802100 GCF_002775205.1 Xiphophorus maculatus | reverse complement strand
TGTAACACACGCTGACCTTTGGTTGGATTTTGTTGAACAGGAACTAGAAGCAGAAAGATTGAAGCTAATGGAGGACGTAACTGCCAATAAGAGAAGGATGCAGGAACTGGAAGACAACCTGCTGTACAAACTCAGCTCCACTAAAGGTAGTACAGCTGTTGGTGTACACTTCTCGCAAGAGTTTTGACTCATTCCTGATGCATTGTTTGCGCTTTTGTGACTAAAGGTTCCCTGGTTGATGATGAGTCCATGATTGGCATCCTGCGAACAACTAAGCAAACTGCTGCTAAAGTTAGTGAAAAGTTAAGTGTGGCGGCAGAAGCTGAGGCAAAAATCAATTTGGCTCAGGCGGAATATCGTCCCGTTGCCTCTCGCGGCAGCATTCTTTACTTCCTCATCACAGAAATGAGCATGGTCAATGTCATGTACCAGACCTCCCTGGGTCAGTTCCTCAAAGTATTCGATATATCCCTTGAAAGGTAAGCCTTCGCCAAGACTGTTTTTTTGCACAGCAAACCTTATGCATTTAGCACATGCTTTTAAAAATTACACATTTTATTGCCAATATTTATTGACTGTGCCTTTGCAGGTCTGAAAAGTCCTCCAAAACCCAAACTCGAATTGCAAACATCATTGAATATTTGACTTTTGAGGTGTTCAAATACACAATCAGAGGCCTTTATGAAAACCACAAGTTTGTCTTCACGCTCTTGTTGGCCCTGAAGATTGACTTGCAGAATAACAAAATCGAACACAGCAAGTTTCAGATACTGATTAAAGGTATGAACAGTCATTAGCTGGTCTATTTGTTATGATATGCTGTTATATAATAGTAATAACATCTCTGGAAACACATATAGGTGGTGCAGCTCTAGACTTAAAGACCTGTCCTCCGAAGCCATTTAAGTGGATACTGGATATGGTGTGGCTGAACTTGGTGGAACTCAGCAAACTGACACAGTTTGCTAATATCCTAACCCAGGCAAGGCCTTACACCTGAATCTTTTGCAGCTCATACTGTATCGGTGCTGATAGTGGTGCATTTTGTAGGTTTCCCAAAGTGAGAAAAGCTGGAAACATTGGCTAAATCTTGATGCCCCAGAGGAAGGTTTCATTCCTGATGGATACAACTTTGTCGACGTCTTTCACAAACTTTTGCTGATAAGGTGGGATTATTTTTGTGGCTTTCCGTCTTCTGTATGCATTCAAACATGAAATACAACGTTTTATACTACAGATCTTGGTGCCCTGATCGAACCTTGTCTCAAGCCATGAAATACGTAGAAGACTCAATGGGCGCCAGATTTGCCGAACCTGTGATCTTGAATCTTCATGGCACATGGGAGGAAAGTGACACTCGCACGCCCCTAATTTGCTTCCTCTCTATGGGCTCCGATCCCACCGATCAAATTGAAGCCCTTGCCAAAAGACTTGAACTTGGTGAGTCCTCCTCTCCTGGTAGAAGTGGATATTTTTAGCTTCCTATATTATCCCTAAAACAGCATGTCATAAGATTATTTTGACCACATTTACACTTAGAAAAATAGCTCCTGCCTTTACTCTTTCCTAGGCTGTTTTGCTGTAACATTTTTACAACTTCAAGTAGATTCCTTTTCGAGGCAGAAATGATTAATCGGATTAATTATGATGAATTGGAAATTGAAATAATCACCAACTAATTTAGTAATGGGTTAATCCTTAACTGGAGTACACAGACTAAAAGAAAAGTGTATTTGCTAAAAAAATAAAGTTCTCAGAGCAGCCTAAAATATACAAAAATATATGTACATTATGCATTTCAGAAAAAAACAAAACAACCTTTGTAAAAATGCTCTACCTAAAACTCTTCAAGTGTCATAGTTTTAGCTCCATCCAGTTGAAGTTCTGTAAAAACAAAAATTATTTTTGAGCACCTTTTGCTATCTACTTAATAATTGGTTATTCCAAAAATAATGAATAGATTAGCCCTACTAAAGGACAAAGTTTTTCATATGTTGATGTGAAAGGTGTGTTTTTAGCTGCAGACGAATTCTTTTCTACTAATGATCTAGCAAACACAAAAGGAATTCTATTTTGTAGCATTTTAGGCAATAAAGTTTTTATTTTCTTATTTAAGGAGCTAAATTATTTATTTGCATTGTTTGATGTATTTCTAATATTGTATAAAAAGGGCTAAAAGTAAAGTCTTTTTGATTAGACGGCAGAATAATCATGGATTAATCAATAACTAAAACAGTTGTTAGTTGCATCCACACTCCTTTCACTTTTAAGCAACCTGCAAACTTAATAAGTGAGTGCCCAATGCCAACATGTATGCGGTCTGAATACGACAGAAGTCACACCGTCCTATGCGTCATGACATTAACTATAATTTTGTAATTTTCTGTTTTTATTATGCAAAGCACCTTGAACCGCCTTGCTGATGAAATGTGCTTTACAAATAAACTTGATTAACCGACTGATTAAAGATTGATGAGTGGGTAATAAAACTAGAATCTTGCAATGCAAATAAAGTCGGATGAGTTTTGCCCGTGTACATATTGTGTTTTATAGACTGCAGAGCAATATCAATGGGACAAGGACAAGAGGTCCACGCAAGGAAGCTTATCAAGACATCAATGACGGAGGTACATGTACTCTATGTGGGATATTGTCTTCAGTTCCCCCTAACTGACTTTAGCTGTTACAATGCTGGTGTAGAGCCAGTACATAATACACAGGGTGTCCACTTAGCCTTAAAAATTATTAAACTCATGTGTCTAAAATTAGTGCATTAAATTTTTAAAGTAAGTTGGCCTCAAGTATGTTAATCACCGGTCTTAAATTTAGTCTTGACAGAACTATTCCATCTTATATATTTTATGTCGCACAAGATTGTTGCACTCGTACACCATTGTGTTCTGTGACTCAAGACGTTTGAGGCTACTGGTAACTAGCTGTTAATGTGGTCGTGATAGCCAGCTAACTAGGTTTTTTTACGTCCATTATGGGTAAGTGAAAATTTATCAGGAATTGACTGGGCAGCATTCGTACATTTCTGTGGAGATACGTCTTAAATTCCAGTCATAACAGTCTTAAAAAGTTTGAAATTGAAATTTTAAATATCTAATGCCATTCGTTTTGTACCATACATAATTTGTAGGGCTCCGTTAGCAAGCTCTTTTCCCTTGCAGGAGATGATTTTACTGCTCTCTTTCAGCATTTCTTTCCTGTTATTCTTCTGATTGGTGAATTTGCCACTTCTGCTCTTATTGACACTGATGATTGATTTGTCATATCTAAAGGGACGGACTGAAAATTTAAACTTAAAGTGGATCTTTCACTTTGAACTCATGTTGGAGCCTTTGTATAGCAACGGCTCAAAAAGATTCATACCACTGGAAAATTTAATAACTCTCCACAAACCCTCTTCCAGGTCAAAGCTGGGACTCTGGCTGTGTTGTTGTCTGTGCTCTTCATGAGCGTCTTTCTTCCCCTCGCTGCCTCTGCTGTGTTATGGTGGTACTGCAGTTGATTTCACCCTGCTTTACTCTATTCTTCTGGATTCCATATAGTATTCATTCAGGTCGCTTTTGTTGTAAGCTTCCTCGCAGAAGTGCACGCTGCAGAGCGCTGTGCTAGTTGGTATACCGTTGGTGGTGTAATTTTGCCTTCGCAGCTGCATGACTCTAACCCAAGGCTAAAATAAATTGTTTTCCTTCCTGTTGTTTTCCTCTTGGCCCCCTCACAACGTCCAGACAAATTGCAGCCTGTACAGCTGCACATAAACAGGTTTTAACCACACCTGAGCGAACAAAACCTCCTTGAGCTCAGCAATCCTTGTATCTGCCTGCTGTTTCCTATACTTAGACTTTTTATTCCTACCCTGGTTATCAGTTGTCTTTGTAAGTTTGACTTGTCATAATTTTTTCATTAAAACCTTCAAATTCATTTGCCGCGTATCCGTATCTCTGCATTTGGGTCCAACTTCAAACCTACGACACGTCATGACAGTTTTCAAGCTACTTAAGCCAGATTATTGAACATTTAACTTGATCTGTTGTACAGGGAGGCTGGGTCCTTCTGCAAAATTGTCACCTGGGGTTAGAGTTCATGGATGAGCTGCTTGAAACGGTCACAGTAACGGAGGACGTGCATGAGACTTTCAGAGTGTGGATCACCACAGAACCACACAATAAGTTCTCTATTACACTCCTGCAGGTAACACAGAGTAAACTTTACATTCTGACCTACTGGTAACTTAAACAACTACTTTAGCACACAAATATCCTTCTCCTCTTTGTCCCCTTAGTCTTCTATCAAGTTTACCAACGATCCCCCACAGGGAATACGTGCTGGCTTGAAACGAACATTTGCAGGAATCTCACAGCACCAGCTGGAAGCGAGCAACCTGCCCATGTGGAAGCCCTTGCTGTACGGTGTGGCCTTCCTTCATACTGCTGTGCAGGTGACTGTCTTTAAACGACATTGCTGCCTTTCTTTTTTCTTTTATTTATTTTTTTTAAGATGAGCATAATATACGACGGAGCAGGTTAAGAAAATGAAAAGTACAAAATTACGAGAATAAAGTCAAAATGATACAAGGATGAAGTCGTAATAATACAACTTTATTCTCATAACATTGTGACTTGTACTTGAAATATTATGACTTTATTCTCATGTTATTTCAACTTTATTCTTATACAGCTCTATTCTTGTAATAATATGACTGTTCTTATAAAAAATACATTTACAACTTAGTATGTCAATAATACTCTTGTAATAATAGATGCAGACCGGCGAGAACCAAAAATGTGCTTTGACAAAATGAGTGACTTGTAAATAACCAGAACTTTTTTTTTTAACATACAGTCCACTGAAAATGTTAAAAATGCCTTTATTGGGAAAACTGGGTTGAAAAAAAAATTATACTTTAGAGCAGTGGGTTCCCAAATATGATCCTCAAGCACTCCTGGTCTGCATATTTTAGATGTATCTCTGTTCCAGCACACTTGATTCAAATGACTGCATGACGTCCTCTGCACCCACCAAATGCTGCAGAAGCCTGTTAATCCCCCGTTCATTTAAGTCAGGAGTTTGGAAGCAAGGAGTCTGAAAACATGCTGGGCCGATGCTTGATGAACCGGTTTGGGAACCACTGCTTTAGAGTAAAATTTTAATTTTTTTTTTTTTGTCTTGTTAGTTGAGCTTTAAAGTTGTAACTAGATAATGTGATAATGTATCCCTAGATATTAAAGTACATCAATGTTTTGAGTATTCCAGTAGAACGTAGTACTTGCATTCTTAAAAAAACAAAAAAGAACAATGAGCATTTAACATCTAAGATTTTTTTGAAAAATGTCTGCAGTTTCTGATTTTCTATGATGTTCTAGTCAGTGAGGGGAATTTAAAGCTGTTGCTTTTTTGTCACAGGAACGCCGCAAATTTGGGCCTTTGGGTTGGAACATACCTTACGAGTTCAACTCGGCTGATTTCTCTGCAAGTGTGGAGTTTGTTGAGAGACACTTGGATGATTGTGGGCCCAAGCAGGTAAGGATGAATCAAAAACGGTCCAAACGTCTGGAGGTCTCTGCCGAATTCATTAGTTTGTCCTTTTTTCCCGCCGCAGGATGTTTCATGGGTAACGGTGCGATACATGCTAGCTGAAGTGCAATACGGAGGAAGGGTCACAGACGACTACGATAAACGCCTGCTGAAGTGTTTTGCTCGAGTACTGCTCCCAGTCTTGTCTTAATTAGTTCCTACAAGTCCACTATAGTAACATTTCTGAAATATGTAAGACTATATGCTTTTAACTGCAGGTGTGGTTCAGTAAGAAGATGCTAGACCCATTATTTGTCTTCTACACGGGCTACAGAATTCCTGTTTGTGAGACAGTTGAGGAGTACATGCACTACATCCAGAGCTTGCCTCCTATTGATGCACCCGAAGCGTTGGGCCTGCATTCTAATGCCGATATCACGTAAGATGCTGGATTTATGTGAAGCGCCGTTAAGAGCAAAAACCTGACGTCTGACATGGCTAGCGTCACATTTCTGCTGCATTTTAAACATTTCATAGATATCAGGCAAACACGTCCGCTGAAGTGTTGGACACGATCACCAATATTCAGCCAAAGGAAAGCGGAGGAGGCTCAGGTGCAACTCGAGAGTCCATTGTTTACCACTTGGCAGAAGACATGTTGGAGAAATTGCCTGTCGATTATGTGCCACATGAGGTCAGGTTTAATCTTTTTTTTATTATTTTTTTTATTGCACTAGTTCTTTTAGCCACGAAATCTGAAATGTGTATCTTCTTGAATGAAGGTCAAAGCCAGGTTGCAGAAGATGGGCGCTCTAAACCCGATGATTATCTTCCTGCGTCAGGAAGTGGATCGAATGCAGAAAATAATCACTGTGGTGCGCACTAGTCTGATGGACCTGAAGTTGGCTATAGACGGCACTATAATTATGAGCGATGTAAGACTTCTGTTTGTAAATGTTTTATGTTCATTTCAGCATAAATTCTTTGAAGGACAACTGCAAATACTTTACATTTAAGCTCATTTCCAAAGCATGGAAATGAGCTTCCCGCTGAGCTATACTTTCTTTCCTAGAACCTCCGTGACGCCTTGGACAACATCTTTGATGCCCGTGTTCCCAGCCTGTGGAAGAACATGTCCTGGGAGTCTTCCACTTTGGGCTTTTGGTTCACTGAACTTCTTGAGAGAAACAAGCAGTTCGACAGCTGGGTGTCTGAAGGCAGACCAAAAACCTTCTGGATGACTGGGTTCTTTAATCCACAGGGTGGGTTTTATTATGCTGACGCAGATTTACACTGACGTTGTGACTAATTAGAAAATAACTAGAAAATACTCCACATTTCTTGTCAATGAGGCGGCAAGAAGAAGAAAGTTTTCTCTTGCCAGAACATGTAAGAAAATAACTCAAGTGCAGAACTCCTGAAAACTCTTCATAGCCCACTGCAGCATATGTCCATTTAATACCCACACACTCGCTTCGAATTTCTGACTATAATAATCGTCAAACACCACACAAGGCACTCCATCATTCTGTTCTTTCAGGCTTGGAAGTCCATGCAGCTCGTCCCCTTACCCCCATTCAAGACAGAGCTTTTTCTTTTACGTGTTAAAAAACCATTATGTGATTGGTTAATTGACTGACTGATGCCAACACCCTGTAATGTCTACAGGTTTTCTCACAGCCATGAGGCAAGAAGTAACCAGGGCCAACAAAGGCTGGGCTTTGGACACCGTCACACTTAACAACAAAGTTTTGAAAAAGGCAAGGGATGAAATCACTGGCCCACCGACGGTGAGTTTCTTGCCACTTTTTGTCCGGCAGTCATAGCTGTGAGGAGCAATAACAGCAGGTGTATCTGCAAGGGAAAAAACAAAACAAAAAAAAAAACTAAACCGAAACCTACTTTGTCATCAACTTTGTTTCCTTAACAGGAGGGAGTTTACGTCCACGGTTTGTACCTGGAAGGTGCCGGCTGGAACAGAAAGAACATCCATCTTAGTGAGCCCTCGCCCAAAGTGTTGTTCACGCCCATGCCCGTGATCCACATGTTTGCCATCAGGTCCACTTCGCCCCTTGACCCTAAGCTTTACAGCTGTCCAATCTACAAGAAATCAAGACGAACAGACCAGAACTACATCACAGCAGTGGCGTTGCCGACCATCCTGTCACCAGATCACTGGATCATGCGCGGGGTCGCTCTGCTCTGCGACATTACATAAGCATAGGCTGCGTCATGCCTTCTAGGTGTTCAGTAACTACGTGCCGATTCACATTTGTCTCTCAGACAATGCTGGATACCTTTTTTTGTTGTTGTTCTAAATCAGTAAATAAACATTTGTCTGAAAGCATATTTTGTGTTTTGAAAGATTTCATTCATTTAGATTAGGTGGTGTAGTTGTTAAAAATTACAAGCGAATAAGGTGATGTGGGTATTTTAGAAACTGCTGCTCTACTTGGAGTTTCACACACAAACATCTCTGGTTCTGGTTCTGTTTATTCCACCTTCCTAGGGTAAATCTTCGAGGGCGGACAGGCCAAGACTGGCCTGGAAAAGATCCGAGCAGTATTCTAGAAAGCACTTCCAGAATACTGTCTCCTCTATTTGAAAAATAGTGAAATCACTTAAAGTGTGAAAATCCTCAGCACCAATAACATGCTTTTGAGAAATGTGGCTACAGAGTATATAAAAGAGAGTCAGCCAGAAGACGAACAGCTTGGCCTGAAGAATTGCTCCCAGGCTCCCCACAGTGTTATAACATTATTCATGAAGTTTCAGTAAATATGACATTGTTTTTTTTCTTTAAATTTGATCAATTAAACAGGAAAATGCAATGTTATGCGCTATTAGGTTACACAGGAGCTGTCATCGGTCAGACATTAAAGTGGGATAATAAAAAGAAAAGGTCACAGTGGTAAACCATAGTCTGATATCTAATGTTTCAAAAGTTTTAATGCCCTTTAGCTCATACTACAACCACAAAAGTCCATATATTTTAATGGCAAATTCTGTAATTGTCCACAACAAAGTAATATAGTGCATTATTGTGAAGTAGAGGTATATATAGAAGTTAAATTTTTGCCCCTTTTGTGATGTCTAATAGAATAATTTGATCATTTTAATTTTGGGATGTCAGAGTGGAGAGAGTGAGTTTCAGTTCACACCATTGCTTTTCAGATTTTTACATGTAAAGAACTTAGAGAAATCCTTTTTCTTCTCCTTCACAGTATAAAGTACTGCATGTTGGTCTGTCATGCAATTTTGAGTAAAACATATTGAAGTTGGTCGTTTTACCAAAGCAAATTGTGAAATAGGAGTTTGAAAACATATTCCAATGAACCGACAGAGCAACGTCACTCTGTTGCAGATACAAAACAAGATGCCTGATAACAAGAATGAGGAAGAGGAACCGGGGAAGAAAGGTTTGAAAGTTCCTACTGAAACAAATATCGAAATGAAGCTATTAAACGTTTTTTGTTGTTGGTGTTGTTTCTAATTTGACCTTCAATAATAGCTTTTATTTAAACGCTAGTATAATGCGCATGTAAAGACTGGTTTTGTCTTTAAGAGCTAGGTCTATTCCCCACCACAAGGGGGCGACGTAACTATTTCGTGAGGCGGAAGCAGTTTGTTTTTTATGGATTTTGTTTTGGTTCTCCAACTCCTAGCTAAGTGCAGCTTGCTGCTGTAGAGCTGCTGATATTTTATTTCTGATGTTTTTTGTTTTTTTTTCTTTAATTGACAACTACGGAAGATGAAGAAGTTCTTTGACGACTTTAAAAAGGACATAAAATTTAAATCTGCAGGACCCGGGAAGAAGTTAACGGAAGATGCAAGGCAAATATAACGATTTATTGCTTTCTGCGGCGCTAACTATTGATTTAAAAAATAAACACAAACAATTCATATGTTGGCTTTCTTGTGTAGTTTTTTATTATTATCATTTTAATCTACGAGTACATAACTAATGTAATGCAAAGACGGTGGGAAACGCCCAGCTAACTTTGACCAGCAGATAATCCATCAACAAGCTTAGATCGCTAAATAAAGAAGCCACCTGATAACTAAAAGACGAAACAGTGCTGCCATCTGTGTCGTAATCAACGTCGTTGCATGTTGTAACTCGTGGAGGTCTGACCTGAACTCATGACATGTTGGTGACATGTCGCTTCAGCAGCAAGCCTGCGGTGGCGCCGAGCAGCTCCAGCAGCAAGCAGAGTCGGCATGCTCCCAGCGAAGGAGCACAGATGGCAGGGGCCGCGGCCCTGGCCCGGATCGAGCAGAAGCAGCGGCCCAAGGTGCACACCTCCCAGGACGCTATCAGGAACCAGGGTGAGAAACGCACAGTCCTGAACCCAGACTCACCTGAACCCAGCTCCCGAGTACCGCTTTGGTTAAATACACCAACAAATGCAACTAATGATTATTTTAGCAAATGGATTATTATATTGCTTATTCTGATGATTAACCAAATACAAAAATGGTCACATTCTTTGGATTTTTTTTTTATTTTGCCTCTTAAACCTTTTTTATACAGTATTAGAGATGCATTTAAATAAATAATGCAATTCCTTTTTAAAACAAAAAATAACCTAATTGCCTAAATTCAATTCCAGCATTCCTTTAGTGCATGTTTGATTATTTGTAGCAATGGATACATCTGCCAGCTGCTTATTTAAAAAATAGTTCTTTTTTTATTTACCCCTTAGCAACTGTCATGAAATTTACTGAGCACTCTGCATAAAACCTGTTGTAAAAACCTTCAGAAGATGCAAATATAAACATACTATGAAAAGAACTGCTATTGTTTAGCAGCAGTCTAGAGTCTGAATTATGATGAGAACTTGCAGCACACACACACACACCTCTTTAAATCACAGCATTGACTGAACTGTACAACCACTGTGTACAGTAAAGCAAACACTTAACACTTAGATTTTGTTTAGTCTTGCAAGAATCTGGTTAAATAATGCCAGTTTTCTTTGCTTCACAGTTAAAAGAGAACTGGAGGCGGAGGCAGCAGCTCTGGCTGAGAAGGAAAATGAAGTCACAGCTGAGGTACATCCAGGCTTGTAGCGCGTTCGTCTCGGTTTAGACACTTTATTTAATGAGCAAAAAGTGTAATAGCTGCAGTTATGGACAGTCATTTCTGTTCCAGGGATCCAAAGTGAAAGACGCGGCCTGCCTCTCTGTGTCCGGCGTTTACTTCACCTGCCCTCTCACCGGAGCCACGTTAACCAAGAGTCAGAGGGAGGTGCACATTAAAGAGGCCATTCTGATGGTACATATCCTCAACTCTTTGAAACCACAATATGCCTGAACTTTTTTCTAAACATTATAAGGGGATTTAGAACGAGATTAAACGTGATCCTGCTGGTGTTGGCAAAACACGGTGTGTGTTTTTACCGTCAGCGCTTCGAGGAGGACGATATCGAGGCTTCTGTTATGATGGTCCACACATTTAACAAAGACAGAGAGAAAGTGAAGGCAGCTGTGGACATCATCAGCAAGTAAATTTTGAATATATTATATTATATAGGCTTATATATGTTTATATTTTAACTTATCCATTTTTTCCTGCTACTCCCCCACATACCAGTCTCTCTCTTGTACCTTATATTTGCTTTTAAAAGCTTATTTGATCTGACTTTTTTTTTTCTTTTTTTTTTTTTACAGGTATGTTGACAATATATGTAAGAATCCATCAGAGGAGAAATACAGAAAGATAAAAGTTAGCAACAAGGTGTTCCAGGTGAGCTCAAAGCCAACGTTCAGAACTAGGAAAATTTTAAATAATTTTTAAACATTTTCAAAATCACTCTTCAATTTGTTACAGGAAAAAGTAAGTCCTGTGGAGGGCAGTCGGGAGTTTCTGCAGGCTGTGGGCTTTATAAGTGTTATGCTTCCTGTAGAGGCCCAAGGTGAATTTCTCCTGCTGTTTTCATCCCAGTGCCTTACAAAGTCTTCATAGCGTTTAACTTTTCACAATCTATCAGGTTTCAACCACAAACACATTTAGCAAACAAATGCATTTTATGTGATAGACTAACAAAATGTTCCGCTTTAGTGAAGTTGAATAAAAAACTGATGCAGTTTTCCAAAAAAAAGAAAAAAAAAGTCTAATGTGTTTTCACATTCACCCTTTGTATACTGTGATACCCTAAAATAAAACCAAAAGCCTTTAAAAATTCGACTTGTATAACAGCAGCGCTTAGTCAGTGTCTACATTTTGTAACCCATGTTTACGTTTGACGCGGATCAGAGGAGGAAGAGGAGTTCCTGGTGTTGCCGGAGCAGAGTGACGACGCCCTGGAGCTGATGAAGGAGCGGAGGGACCGCCTTCAGAGGGGAGAGCCGGTCAGAGCCCAGCTGGACCGGCAGCCTCAGGCTTTCCGACCGTCTCCCAACGCGCAGCGCTTCGAGCTGCCGCCCGAGTTCTACAACCTGTCGGCGGAGGAGCTGAAGAAGGAGCAGCAGCAGAGGTGACGTCACTGCAAACAAAACACTAAATCGTTCCGTGTCTTTTTGGTCCAGTTTCTGGTGCGAATATGTTAGTGCACTTGAAATACAACAAAACTGACTTGCAAGAAACTTTTCAGCAAGAAATAGGAGCTTGTTTTAAGTCAACAACTCCTTAGTATTGGTGAAAAAGGTGCTGGCTCCACCGACAGATTATTTCACTTACTGCTTATTTTTCCCAGAACGGAACTGGTGGAGAAGAACGCCATGCTTCGCACAAAAGCCATGAGGGAGAGGGAGGAGCAGAGGGAGAGGAGGAAATACAACTACACCCTGCTCAGAGTCAGACTGCCTGATGGGAACCTGCTGCAAGGTAAGCAGCAGCCAGGCCTCAGTGAACAGCTTAGTGTTAGTGGCTGCACTGACAGGCATAATGAGTTACAGCATTTAACTTCCCTTTAGAATCTATAAAGTTTCTTTTTTGTTTTGTTTTCCTTGAGCTGAACTGTATTGAGCGGTGTGTGATGTCTTTTCCAGCCACGTTTTATGCCTGGGACCGTCTGCCGGCACTCTTTGAATTCGTCCGGGAGTCTCTGATGGACGGCTGGCAGCCGTTTGAGCTCATCGCCCCCGGAGGGCAAAAGCTGCAGGAGTCTGAGGAGGTCACTCTGGTCGAATGTAACTTGGTGAGTTAAAGGTTTGCGTTGGAAACAAGCGATGCTAAGCACACTTAAAGCTGCAGTGTGTACCTTTGGGTTTTTTTACGTATTTGCTAAAACTATACGCATTTTCTTTGGCCATATAATTGCGCAAATTTGAATTACGAAAATAAATTAATTGATTAATGGAAATGGGTCGATTAAAAAAAAAACTGCAACAGGTTTTTCACTAAAAGTTTTTGCGGTAGGATGAGGTGGTTGCATCAAAATTAGTGTCATTTGCAAAACTGCATTTTTGCAAAACTGCAACATGACTTATGACAGATAAGTCATGTTGATCCGGTTGTGATCAACAACCGGATGTGTTACCACATCCACAAACACCACAACCGGCCACAAACACAGGCGGAGAAGATGAAGAAGATGCTGGCGCCACGTGTTTTTTAATGATTAACAAACTTATTCACATGTAATTTAAATTGCGATTCTTATCTAATGGAAACGGCTTTTCGACATTAGTGGAATATCGACACAGTTTTGCACACATTTGTAATAGAAACGCAGCTAAATTGTGATAATCTGTTAAAGAAGTTGTTTTTCGTTTTCACAGATTATCTCGCTCATGTTATACTGTCAAATTTGAACAAATATGTAAAAGAAAAAAAATCTACAGTTAAGTGACAGATCAGATAAATCATTCATCCTACTGTGGTTACATCAGTTTGACCTATTTTCAGTTTATTTGGATGCAATTATTTATTTTTAAGGAGTCTAATTTGCCCTTTGCTCATTTTAACAAAGAGAAACAAAAACTAAATGCGTTCTGTGCTACTTGACTGGATTTATATCAGTCTGGTTTATTTGATCAGCGAGTTAAAAATTATTTAAGTTAGAACTTTATACCAGCTTTATCAGACGGGACCTCTGTAGTTCTAGTAGTAATACCTCACCAGCACAAAGTAGCGCAAAGTTGTGCTTAGAAAAGGTATGACTTTTCTAAATTTGAACATTGCAGGAAACTGCAAGTTTCGTTTGGGTAAATTTGAAGGCTATTGTTTGTGCTGGGTTTTATTTAGGGGTATCAAGGTACTGAGAACTAAAAAAAAAAAAAAAAAAACTATTAGCAGTTTTTAGTTGTAAAAAAAGGAAATTAAAACCATGTATCCCATTCCATTCACTGCGCAATTATGCTGTATGTTATGCTAGCTGTTCACATAAAATCCCAATAAAATACGAGGAAGTTTAATGAATTCATTTTGTAAGTTTTGTATCTGATTCATGGTCTTGTTTGCTCTTGTCATTAAATAAGGTCACTTAAAGAGAAAAAAAAAAAAGACAAGTAGGAGGGATGTGTTTTAAACTCTGTTATTATTCCAGGTGCCCGCTGCCCTGCTCACGTTTGCCTGGGATGCAGCCGTGCAGGCGGACATTGCCGCTGCAGGCGGGAAGAGCTCCGCCGCCCTCCTCAAACCGGAGCTGCTGGAGAGAATTCAAACCCTGAGCTGAGCGGAGCGGAGAGAGGGCGCCCTCTGACCCCTACTACCGCCTCCCTCTTCCTCACTAGCTGCCGAGGTGAAGTTGCCCCTTGGAGCAGTGCTGTATTTATTTTTACAAATTCTACTTAAAGTTAAAGATAGTAGCGCGGCAACTTCACCCTAAGGGATTTGTTTTAAACCTACCCCCCTCTCTCTCTCTCTTTCTCTCTGCATGCGGGGACGCAGTCGCCCTCCGACATGTCTCAGCAGCCATTTGTATTAAAGGAGAGACACTACTAACATGTGACGGACATGTTTGTCTACGTTTCCCCCCGCGGTGTCTCGGCTCATTGTAGAAGTTGCATAGTTCGGTTCGGTGGTTTAATGGAAATCTCGAAGCGACCGCTTTCTTTCGTCAGTGTTCAAGGTGAACTCCGTGTCGGCTGTGTGAACTCGTCACGTGACTCCGTAACTGTAATCGCGCGCGTGAGCTCCTGCTGCCTGTTGGTCGTCCGCTCGGCCTTGGCGTGCCGCTCTTTCCCGTGTTGTACAGCAGATGAATCAGAAGTCAAATATTGTTTTTATATATATATATATATATATATATCAACCGGAGAGTTTAATAGCAGTACTTAACGTCACGATGCTGGCTTGTGCATCTTAATAAACTAGAGACACCTTGAAAAGGTTTGATTCAGTTCGGTTAATTCAAGCTTGCAGCTATGAAAACCGCAAATTTAGTTTCTATTGACATTAAAGCAGTCATTATTTCAAATGTATTTTGATGGAAATGTCTGCCTACTGAAGTAACTTTTCTAATATATATATATATATATATATATATATATATATATATATATATATATATATATATATATATATATATATATATATATATATATTATTTTTTTCTTTTTTGCACTGACTTTCGACTTCATAAAACTTCAAATCATCACTAACTGTGGAAACCTTCCACCCTTTCCTGAAGCATCTTGGATTTTGGACATCGCCACTCTGCCCTCCACACTCCAAAATCGTAATTCCCAAATAAATTACAAAATGTAATTTTTGCAATTTATTTGGATCAATTGCTTTGGTCTCTGTCATGTCTTGAATCTCGTCCAACAAATTATTTCTGTATTTTAAAAAAAGTATTGAGATTTTTCTCAGAAACTGAATTTTTTGTTTTTTCATGAGCTGCGAGACATAAATACCAAACTTAAAAAATAAATGCCTGAAATAATCAGCTGATGTTTGTTGGGCCTGCAAAGTAAGAGTCTGACTTCCTGAATTTTAAAATCACTGAAGAATAATTTAATTGATTGAGACACACATGTACTTTAGCTGTTTAAAGCACTGTGAAGGATCATTTGAGACCTGTAGGAAATCAAAAGATTTGTTTATTTTGTAATAATACTCTGTTCATTATGGCCACTAAGGGGATAAACGATAATAATCCACAAACTATTATGGATTATCAGTAAAGCTTATGTTGTTTCCAACATTAATTTTGCTTTTTTTTTCTGAAATGTGTTTTGTTCTACCTTGAAGTCTTGTGTTTGTTGAGGGTTTACATTAAATGTACGGGAACAATCACCAAGTAGAGCTGCAACAGTATGTTTATTGTTTTACTGCCTCACCTCACTCAGGTGTCGCTTTTTATTTTCCGTTAACTTTGAGTTCAATAAGACAAAAAAAAACAGAACATCTTCACTCTGAGATTCTTCTCTCTACAGTACAAAATATTTACACAACGTGTTCTCCGTGAAAATCACATCTCCACATTTCAATCTTCCACCTCACAACTTGCAGGTTGGATTGTTTTGATTGGTGTAGATAACTTTCTACCTCTCATCATTCAGACTGATAAACCATTATTGCGAATAATTTTAACATCTTCATTTTATGTTATGTCCGACGCAGCTGCCAGTCTAAAGAGGAAGATTTTCCGTCGAAATCCTGATATTTGTGAAGGAAACTCGCCGCTTGTTTCTCCACTCTTCCCAGTTGTAGCTCGACAACCCGCCACCAACACACACATGGGTTTCAATATTTGATCAGCATTGTAACTTTCTTTAATAAATTATTGAGCAGCTGTGATTTAAATGTCATGCTTTGAGTTGTGCTGTTGCTTTTCAACCTGCCTGTTCTAAAGAGACTCCCTACTGCATATTTTTCTTTAATAAAAGAGTCATAAGTCTGTGAGTTGTTTCTTTAGAGGAGCCTTCGAGTGAGCAGCTTGTTTTTATATTACTGCATGAATGGGGGGAAAAAATAAGGCAAGCATTATTAAGTCATTAAACCAGGTAACTGTCATGCATCACAGAAATAAGGCCCTAATGCTGCAGTAGGCTTTTTTTTTTTTTACATATTTGCTAAAACTCACCATGTCATGACAGCATGAAGACAGAAATACACCACTCCTGGTCAGAAACAACCAATCAAAGCCAGCCTGAATGACTTAGCAATGCTAAGTCATAATGGCAGAGAAACTCCATTACAGGAAAAAAAAAAACAAAACTGTTTATCCTCTGACATTGATGGCCATGCTAACTAGCATTAGCATTCCTGGCAGGTTCTGTTGTGGGGAACTAGCTGTAGCCTCGTGGTCTCAAACTCCAGTCCTACGGTTTGGATGTCTGCTTCAGCACACCCGGCTCCAATATTTGCTCATTAGCACTAGCTTGGCCGCATCCTAGTGAGCCTGTTTAGCCTATTAATTCAAGTGTGTTGGCCAACAGATGCATCTAAAAGTTACAGAACTTTAAGTCTCTAGGCCTTCAATAATGCAGTTTGAGACCATCGAGTGCGCAGTAGCAAAGGGCAAGAGGAAGGGTGTGAGCAACCCAGCATGATTGACAGCGCCAAGACACTCCTCTCTGATGGAGCTGTGTAATTTTGCAAATTGCAGTATGACCTTCCTTTTTCTTCTCACAGATTACCTGTCTTGGCATCAGGACGTAGTAAAAGTGAGCAAAGCAGCAGTCCCAGGTTTGCATCATAGCGCAATAACAACAGCTGATTCGCAGCACTTGTCCCTAGATGGGCTTTTAAAAAGTACCTCTAAAAAATTGAAGTGAAATAAAACATTGCCCATGAAAGCCACATACTGTAGTTTTAAATTTTAGACAGAACTTATCATTTGGTGAATTCAACAACAAAAGAAAATTGGCACACGATAGGAAAAATATATATATAAAAGGTGCAGTAATTTTATTTGTTTAATGAATTTATCCTGTTCAAGTACTCTTGAGAAAATACAGAAAATACATATATTTATAAAACACCAACACTGTAACTAACTGTACACATACAGATCTCTCTACCCTTCCAATAAAGGCAGCATGAATGAAACCAGTAAAGATCACAATGTACAGATGAACTCGGAGCCTTGTTTTCCAGCACTAACTTCTGATAAACTATGTACAATTGGACCAAAAGGAAAACAAAAACAAAAGAAAAAACAAAAACAGGTTTGTGGTTTCAAAAACCGTGATTATTGGTGTTCTTAACGCTTCGTATAACATTTATTTCTGCCCTTGTTCCATCTCGGCCCAAGCATTAGTAATAACAAGACTCTGATAAATTGCTTTGATTCTTTTCACAATTTTCAACTTTTATTCTCTAAACATCTACGACACCTTGTTGGGAAACAGGTGAGGTGGACTTCAAAAACACCCAGCCTGGCTTCTGCTGGCGTTGAGGAGGCGACAGGTCACGTGGCCTGAACACTCGAGTCTCCTTTGGACGCAGAATAATGAGTCATGAAGGGAGAGCTAAAGGGGAAGAGCGGCCTGTGATTGGCTCAGGCTGAGGAGAGCGTGGCGGCGGGGAGAGCGGCGGTTTCAGAGGCGTCGACTACCATTGAACAGTCTTCCTCGCTGGAGGGCTTCTCTTTCTTGGGAGCTGCAAAGTCAGACCAGGTTTGGTAAACTGGAAAACGCATCTCTGGTTTAAAACTGAAGCGCTCACATGTATTCCTACTAGGGCAGGGCGACAAAATCTATTTTTTTTTCATACCAGATCTAGTTTTAATTGATTTCTTTTTTTCTTCAAGAGAAATTACAAATATTTTTCAAAAAGTGACTATTTTTTGTCATCCCTTCCACGCGCTGTGATACAGACTGGGAATTTTTGTTTAACTACAAAGAATGTAGTCATAATAATAGAACAGAGATGCTATATTACCAGAAAATGTCTTAAAATTGAGAAAATTGACTTTATGAGAAAAAAAGCTTCGACAGTTTTCAGATTCTGCGGTTCCTTTTTTGAAATAGACAAAGTTGTTTGCTCAAAAGCTTAAAAGTCCGGCTACTGCTAACACTTTTAAAATCAGCATCAACCTATACAGTTTAATCTGTAAACTTATATTAAAAGAATTATTTCACAAGATGCTCAACATTCCTGATTTTAATTTTTTTTTTTTTTTGTTGGGAGTTCTCATTAAATTAATACTTTATTCTTCTGTTATTTCAACTGTTCTCGTAATTAAAAAAAACATAGCTTGACTCTAATACTGCATCATAGAGTTGACCTGAATTCAAAATGTAAATAAAAAGAAGCTTCAAAATACGCTTGTCAAACAAGATGGTCGCCTTGGGACACCCAAGGGGTCCATTGGTGGAAAAATCCTGATTTTGAAAAAAATTAATTAAAACATATTTCCCCAGCCCTAATTTCTGCTCCTCTCAGGTAACTCACCGGTCTGTGTGGAGATAATGACACAGTCTTCGTCATAGTCATCCTCAGTGTCGGCCTGGAAACCGTCCGTCTCCGCTGCTTCGACCTGTGAGAGAACAATAAAGCCACATTAACAGATTGTTTTCCATCGAGGGGGGGAAGTAAAAATGTGCAGCAGGAGCTTTTGGCTGTTCGGAGGCATGCCTGCTCAGGATCGTTGCATCTCTTCATGAACTTAGTGATGGACATGCTACCGGCGCTCTTCCTCTTGTTGGAGGCCAACTGGGCGGAGGCAGCTTGGGGCGTGGTCGGAGAGTTTCCCTGGGAACCCGTGGCCGCCTGGGGCTCTTCGCGGGACTCGTCCCGCGCTCCGGCGGTGAGGTAGGTCCACTTGCACGGCACTGGGAGAGCGTCCTGGCCGAAGCGGGTCAGGACGTCGGCGTGCACGTACCAGCAGCAGCGCTTGAAGGAGGAGCGCTTCTCGTAAACGGCGTTGCTCTTGATGAGGCGCCTCACCTGTATCCTGAGAGAGAGGAAGACGGAGCGTCAACAGAACGACTAACCGGTAAAGCGCCAACGTTTAAATTTAGTTCAACGTTGCTTCACCTGGATGGGACGTTTTCTGGAGGGCTCTGAGGACTGGGCAGCTCAGACGGTGACGACGAAGACGAGGAGGAGCTCTGGTGACGGCAAAACTCCTGGAACTCAGAGATGATGACTTTGACGCTGTTGGGGTTTCCGTGCAGCAGGGGGAGCAGCTGACCTAGCACTGAGAGAGGATTCACCTGAGAGTTAGGATGCTTATGAAAAGGTAGTGAAAGTGTCACCAAAACACTTAAAGGAACAGTTCACTAAATAACAACTTGACTTATAACAGTCACCAGGTGGCCGACGCAATAATGTAAATGTTTGTGAAATATGTCTAACAGATTAACCAAAGATTTGGTGGCAATTATTACATGGAGCCGTGTTTGCATAAGACAGGTTTACATTTAAGCTGATGGAAGGCATGTTTGTCCAAAGTAACTATTTGATAGAAGAATAAATCAGTGTAAAAATTTTAATATAGATTCAAATTTCTCTACAGTATTTTTAAGACTTTCGGCCAATTCAGCTGAGCCATCAGCACGAGAAACATTAGATAAATAACTGATGATTGATCAATACAACAAAACTAAGTGCAACAATAAACATGATAAATAATTCTTTGGGGCACCGAACGCTAAATACATGATTTGTGCTTCAAGACTGGAAGTTGTCTGGTGGAATCATATTGAATATTTTTTGCAAAAAAAAAATAAAAAAATCTTTAATCTATTATTGGTTTTATTAAGGGAGAAATGATGCAACTTCCTTGTTGGCTTTTATTGATGATTTCACTCCAATTATAATGTTCCAGCTATGCAGATAAAGCTCTATAACCTCAGGCTGTTTAAACAAAGTCATTCTTTTCTTCACAATAATTGCTTTGAAAAGGTTTGGGCTGTACGAGGAAGGAAAGCTAAGACATTTGAACATCACATTTGTGGCCGATGTCACATTGAGAGGAAAATGCGTTTTAAACTTACGCTGCTCCTCTCTCTGCCCCTTCTGCAGCAGCTCTGCGGGCGTGGGGCTGTTGTCCACAGTGGGTAACGGGTCGATCAGACACACAGCGTAAGGCTGGAAGGCCTCCAGACCGCCTCCGTCTTCGTCCCACACACAGCCTCTGACCACGGCCTCCAGCACCTTCATCTTCTTCTTGCTGGACATCAGCTCGTCCCACTCTCTGGCTTTCAGTGTCTGACGCAGTTTTTGCTTCTCCAGGTCGCCGCCGTCCTGCGAAGATGCAAGTTTGTTTTGTTTTTTGTTTTTTTTAACTAGTGACTTAAAGACACACTTAGAAAATGTCGGGTTTCTACAGCATTTTTCATTTCCTATTTCAGTGGTTCCCAAAGATTTTCTGGGCCCCCCTATGGATTACAATAAAATCCACCTCAAGAAAAAAAAATCAACTGGGCACACACATCGTTCAACCAGACATAAACTTAAACACATATTTTGTTTTCAAACTCCACTCAAGTGTATTTCACACTTCAGCTTGCAACAAAACTCAGTATAAACCATCTTTATAGTGAAACACTTTTGTGTAACTTTTTTTTTATTCATCCATGTCCATGATTGTCCCTTGCAATGGCACTGAGCCCCCCCTAGGGGGCGCGCCCCACACTTTGGGAACCACAGTCCTATTTAATGTGTTTCTTGTCCTTGAATTAAAACATAAACGGGAATGGTACATATTTGACAAAAAGACCAGTCACCCCTTTAATCTAAATCACTGACAAACTCCCCACTTCAACTCAAAATAAACAAAAGATTTAATCACACCTCCTCCTCCAGAGCACCTTCATCGTCTGAGAGGTAGCCATGAGGAACGAAAAAGCCATCGTCATCGTCGTCGTCATCCTCCCCACCCTCCTCTTCCTCCTCCTGTAAATAATTTTTGTTCAGTTATGCAGTTGATGTGAAGTTACCGTATTTTTCGGACTGTAAGGCACACATAAAATCCCTATATTTGCAAAAAAAAAAATCGGCAATGCGCCTTATATTCTGGTGCGCCTTATGTATGAACAGTGTACCGTATGTTTTATTACGACTGTGGTAAGCGACGAAGCCACTCCCCTTGATTGTCGAAGCATAACCGCTGCTGGTCAGAAACCTCGTGGAGTCAGCTTTCTATGCTGTCTAGACAGACTTGTTTTGGGGTGACGAACCACTTCTCAACTGTCGTCCAGCTTCACGAAGGCCGGAATCATCAATGAACAGCCAAGCAACAGCAATGAGACTGAATCGGATGATGACGAGAGGGAACCGGCCTTGCTCGATGCCGCTATCGCCCAACTTTTAAATTCCAACACCGAAGACGAGGAATTTGATGGATTCATAGAAGATGAATGATTGAAAAAGTGAGTGTACTTTTATGTGTAATATTGACAGTTATTGTTAATGATTTGAATAAAGTCTGACCTATCCGACTACCGTATTTTGTTTCGCTTTATGCGTCTTATAATCCGGTGCGCCTTATAGTCCTAAAAACACGGTATTTAAAAAATAAACATTTTTCCCCCGTGTGAAGCCCTCTAAAATACATCTACACGCTGCGATCGGTAGTTACTCAGAATACAAGCGTTGCTTTAAACACTAATGACGTATGAAACGCATCATTAACATCCGAGAGAAAACATCATCAGCCAGATAATCAGCATTTTGAATGATGTGCGGTGAAAAAAATTTAAAACATGCTAAAGCCTTAACCACAGAGACATCTGAACAGAAACGACTGGAAATCATTTATGTGGGCTTTCAGACATTTTACATAAGCTCCATTCACAGGATGATTATGTAATTATGCAAAAAGCAGGCTGATGTCTGACCAGGAAACGGCAAATGTTAAACGTTTTTCTTTCCAAGAACTCATAAATTGTGATTTACTTTAAGTTTTAAAACAAAATGTTGAACAACAAAAGCTGCTCTAGTGATAGTCCTCAAGGACTATCACCAGTCCTGTCCACTTACCCCTTCACTATGAGACAAAGACTCTCCGGGTTCCTCTTCCTCCCATTCTTCATCACTGTCCACCTCATAGTCCAACAAATCCTGCAGTGGAAGAAAACAGCCGTGACCTACACAACCATGACTATTTGTTTAATTCAAACAACTAATTGTTTCTGGAAACCAGCTTTACCTTGTCCTGCCTGAGGGGGCAGCGGGGAGAGATATGTGAGCTCGTCTTCCTCCAGGTGCCCCAGTACGCTGGACGGTAGTTCTCGTGGAACTGCAGCAGCTTCATCGGTCCGTAGCGTCTGCGGTCCGGTGTGTCATCCGGTTTAGACGGGTCCAATGCTATGCAGTCCCTGAAGGAGCAGAGCGAGGAGGAAACACAGATTAACCAAAACTTAGAAGAGAAAATAAGGCAAATGTATATAAATATATAATTAATATCAACATTTTTATATATATATATATATAACTGTATATTGGCATCTACAGTTCATTTCTAGAAGAGATTCGCCCCACACACTTTTCTCGGGCTTCTCCAAACTTTTACAAAAATCAATTCCAAACACTTTAAAAGCTTTTCCAGGAAAACACTTCTTACATAAATAGGGTTGAACAATTCAACTACTGCTGAAAGTAGTAGAAAGTTTGACAGTATGGGAAAAATGGTGACATGATTATGATTAACCCACTTTCTTGTGACATTTCTCTCTGTTTGGTTTCCACACAATCTCCACCAAAAGCTGCACCAAGGCAGTCTTTTGGCAGATGGTGTGATGTTGAGGTTTCAATAATTTATTTAAAACTCAAAGAGCGCAAGTGGAAGATTTTCTATTTCTTCATCTAAAAAGTAATTGATAGCAACGGTCCACATTAGAAATGAAATGGTTTAATTAATTCCCAAACTTTTAGTAAACATCTTTCACTCTAAACAGTCCAATGTGTTTTTTCTAATCTTTGTTTAAATCTAACTTTTCTTTAAATAAAGTTGGATCATTAAATTGCCAAAGTATTTAAATGTACAAAGTCAAGTCAGGTTGGAGAAATTGTTCTGAAGCCAGAGGCACCAATGTAGAAATTTAAAACAAACCACAATCCACGTTTCTACTACAGGTTGTATAGATTCTATAAAAATGTTTTACCAAAAGAATCTAATAAGTACGTCTAACTTTTAAAATCTGTCCATCTTAAAAAAAGACTAAAACAGCTTTTCCATCAGCAGAAAAACACAATTTCCTCAACTTCACACTCATTAAAGCATTAAAATCTGGATTTGAAAAATAAAAATAATCATCTTCTGACAAGAGGAATATGAGATTAAAAGTACTAAATTATAATGTGCAATTATATTTTCTCCTTGCGTGTGTGCATTATCAACTGAGCACCGGAAAGTCAGCAGAAGTGATCGTTTCTCTTATAGGAGCTTCAAATATTTATCGAAAAGACTGCAGTGATACGAGACTCGCTCTACTGCTAAGGTTAACACACCTGATTCTAATTATTGAATTACTCTCGCTGCTTCTTCAACTCCAGCAGAATCTTATTAATTAACCTTTAAATTGAATCAGGTGTGCTGCAGCAGAAGACATCTAAAACATGCAGTGAAGTTGGGAAAACAAAAATGTTGAGAGAAATGTGTTTGGGTCAGCAGGTCAGGATAGCGATTAAAAAAAATAAATAAAATCGAATCATATTTTCAAGTATCTCCTGTGAACCAACACTGGACAATGATCTTTGCACTCAGCTCTGCTAATTGATAACGCAGCCTGGAATTAATGTCAACATTTTTAAAGTCAAATACTTTTGTAAATGTATAATTTTTAATTTCGGACACTTTTTTTAACTATTATTATTATTATTATTATTATTAAGAACGACAGCAGATTTCCTCCACATCAAACTTGGAAGATTAGACCTTCCATATCAAATAAGTCTGTTTAGAAACGTTTTATAGAATGTGCATAGTTAATAGACGTAAACGGGGTTTGGACGACTCGAAAAGTTTAGATTCGAATAACAGCAGGAGACGTTTGATGCGTGACAAGCAGCTAAAGTTGACACAAACACATCGACAGAAACAATCTTTTTTTTTTATGGCCCTGAATGCCCTCAGTGATGTCAGACGCTGTTTTCTAATAAAAACTTTAAACTCTTCATAAATTAATTCTCTTTGTGTCGGCATCTGCTGATGTGGAGGTTTCACGCGGTCCACCGCATCACTTCTGTTTATTTTAATCACATTTCATGAGTAGAAAATGTTGATTCCTAAATAAATTAGATGGAAACTCAAATCCCGATAGAAACGTTCCAGTCTCTATTATTATAATTTAAATGAAGGGCTACGGATCCCACTCGTATCTTAAATTTGTTTGTTTGCATTTCTTACGGAGTCTCAAATTTCTTTTTACTTTATAAACAATAGCGCTTCAATTAATATTTTTGCAAAAGTTGAGGTTCTGTCTTTATTTATACAGTCTAGGGTTAAACAAATAATCTAGAGATTCAATTCAATCAATAATTTAAAAAAAAGGTTCCTTAGAAACTTTTTTTTTTTTTAAATTGTTATTTCTTTGTACTTATCAGTTCTGGGCAGAATGACCTTTGGTTACGTGAGCTTATTTGAAAAAGCGACAAGTACTTAGTCAGCAGAGCAAGAGACAGAGCGACGATGATACTAAAAAAAATAATAAAAAAAACATCAAAAAAGTGTCTCAATGGAGGGAACTTTAACTGGAATAGGTCCTACAACCACAAAGTCCTGGTATCTACTCTGTCAGAGCGTCTGGTTCTTGAGCTAAAGATCAAACCCTCAGGATGTAAATCATCATTTTCGGACCAGGTCACCGAGCGTGGCCGTTCTCACCCGAGCGTGTCCGCCTGTCTGTGTTCGGTGCGTCCCGACCGTCTGGGTTTTTGTCCAATCCAGTCTTTCAGTGCGTTCAGGTTTTCGGCAGGTTTTAGCAAACACCGGTCCAGCTCCTCCAGAACCGAGTCGTCACACTGAACCCGACACAGAGGCGCCAGAGACATGTTCCCTTTAATTTCGAATGGAGCGAACTTCCCACACGCAGCTGCGAGAGTCTGAGGAGACAGAGGGATGGAGAGCACTTAAGACACAAATTCAGAGTCCATGATGATGATGATGATGATGAGTCCCTAATCTGTAATAAAGGTGACCTACTGACCTTTGGGGCCTGCTGGATTTTGGGTTTCTGTAGAAACCGAGTAATTTCTGCTTTCTCAGCTTTTAGGCGCTGGAACCAGAAAGAAAACAGTCAAAACATTAAATATTAACCAACTTCCTCACATTCAGAAAATATTAGCTTCTACAAAGACCCACATCTTTCTCTTCTTTCAACCGTTTCTCTTCTTCCTTCATTCGCTTTTCTTCCTCCTTCTTCCGTTTTTCCTCCAGCTTTGCCCTGAGGAGGAGAAACGACATGAAATTTGTGACCAACTTCAAAGAAAAACAACAACATAAAAACCCCTAACATGTCTTTATACTTACTCAAGCTTAGATTTCCGCAGCTCCTCCTTTGCTTTTAGCCTCTCCGCCTTTTCTTTCTCTTCCTTCTCCTTTTTTTCCCGTTTTTCCCGCTCCTCCTTTTCCTTCTTCTCCCGTTTTTCCCTTTCTTTCTCCTCTTTGAGCATGCGAGCCTCTTCTTTCTTCTTTTCCTTTGCAGCTTTGGCTTCTTCTTTCTGCCGTTCCTTCTCTTGTCGCAGCCGTAACCGCTCTTCTTGCTCTTGTAAACTCTGCAATCAGACATAATCAGTTTTCCTAAGGATTAATTCTGGGGGTGTAAAAGACACTTAAAGTGTTAAATCTTAACTGGAGGAACATTTGTAGAAACTCTTAAAACAGAGTTTCTAAAATCGCTTCCTCTTTAAAATCACCAACTTTTCCAGATTTCTCGGCCTATTTTTTACCATTTTACCAAATTTATGTTCCAAATTTATTGGAACATAAATTTCCAATAAATTATTTTTTTTAAACAATGATCAAGCATCATCCTGAAAAACCTCCAATTATAAGCAAAACAAAAAACAGGGAATAACAAGTTGGTCTTTAATCCCAGTAGTAGAACGTCTGAAGCTGCTGTTTTTCCTCCAGTTTATTATATTTTGTTTAATATTAATCCTATGACATCAGAGATTAAGCTTACTGTAAATATTTTGGTCTGAAAAAACATTTTGATTGACCTAAAATGAGCCAATTTTTATCTTTTTATTTAAATCGTAGTTGTTTTGAGATACGCACGTTTAAATAAATAAAAATATATATATCAACTGTTTTCATACATTAGGTCCTAATTCAACTGTAGCCATGTTTTCCTAAAAATCTTTAAGGTTTCCATTTCAAAACGGAAATTTTATAACCCGTAACCAGATTGTAGATCGAACTCCAAGTCCTTTTGATAGCAAAATATGACCAGAAAAAAATAATGATTGTATTCTACAGCTAGCAATATAACTTTCAACAAGTCAAAAAGCTAAAATTTTATTCTGAGCACCAACAGAAAAAAAAACAAAAAAACATTTCCAGCGTCTCTATTATCACTTTTCATATAGATGCGGTATTTTTGATAGACAAATCAAAAATACCGCAAAATATACAGAATTACATACCATCACCAATGGATTAGTGTGTGCGATAGGATTAAATGTTTGGTAGGATATGACATTTTATTTTATACATTTCAATTTTTTGTAATATGACGGCAATTAAATATCTTACTGAAATTGTTCAACATCAGCTTAAAGTCACCCGCCTATTTGTCTAATTTAATTTTATGAATGTGGGCGTTTACTTTGTAGTATGTGGAAAATGGGCGGTAAAGTCTAGACAAGCAAAAGTTTTTCCATATTTATCCAGACCTGGAAAACAAAGGCAAAGAATAACGTACTTCTTCCAGACTGTCAGGCTACATGTGAACCCTGGTAACTGGAAATGTCAAACCGCCTTGCAGCAGGAGCCGAACTTCACGAAGTTTACCTTTAATGAGCGCCTCTTGATCTTTTTCTCCTCTGCTGGTATCTCAGGGGTGGTGGGGGTCTTTGGGCCCTGCAACAGGAGAAAAAACATTGTAGGGGGTGTTTTACTGACAAAAATTAAAGCTAAATAAATTCTTGCAAGAACAATAATAGCAAATAAGAAGAAAATTTAGGCATTGTACTCTTTTTTTAAAAGGGGCTTTTGGTTATTCTTTTTAGACTTATTTATCAAAATGTAGAAAGCAAATGAATATTTAAATACATTTTGGTGATCATTTAATATCATTTCTTAAAGAAAATAGGGAAAATGGCAAACTACACGTCTATTGAGTCAGATTTTTTTAGCAACAATTACGCAGTAGAAAACTGGGAATGGCATAAACTGCCCCCATGCTGGTTCGTACTTTAGGTGTAGTGGTTGGCGTCGAGTCGCCAGTCTTGGTGTTTTCTGGTGAGCTCTCAGACATGGAGCTGGCCGATGACGGCGACTGTGTCGACTTATTTCCTGACTCATTCTGCTCCTCTGGCTCGCTGTCTGAATCCTGAGTAGTAGTATCCAGCTGGGAGACAGATGTGGCGAGATCCTCCTCTTCTTCTTCTTCTTCTTCCGCCTCTTCGTCAGTAATTAAGACGAAGTCTGCAGTCTGTGTTTCAGGAGTGTCAGTAACGTCCTTGTGTTTCCCAGCAGCCCCTGTTCTGTCTTTGCGCTGCTGCTTGGTTTTCGCTGGGGGACGAGAAGCGGCCGGAGCAGGGGAGCCGCGGCGCTTTACGGGGGACGATTTGTCGTCGTCGGTCAGGTCGATGACCACTTTACTGTCCGAGGACGCAGAGGAAGCAGGGCACCTGCGCCTCAGGAAGCCGTCCAGCGGGCCGCGGCCATTAACCAAAGGCGGGCCGCTGCGTTCGGAGAGAGGAGACGACTCGTTCTCGTTCTGCGTGTCCGGGTCTGCTGGTCCAGGACAGGAATGAGTGCAGGGACGCTTCGGCGGCTGGTTTTCTTTAGGTTCGGCATTCAGGCGCTTGAACGGGAGACGAGCTGGAAACAAGAGAAAAGAAAAGAAAAACAAGTCGATGGTTACAAATAAATTATATTGTCAATAATTCACTGTTATTAATCTGCAGTTGTATCACTAAATTAATGTGCTCAGCTTTGCATCAACAACAGCAACCTTTTTTTTTTTTAGTAGAAATGCAGAGTGCCTGTTTACACTGATAATTTTTTACAGTACTGTAAGAAAATATGGGTTGAATTTTTAGTTAGTTTATAGTAATTTCTAGTGTTTCTAATCAAACTGATCTATTATTAAACCAAGATAACCTGAGCAAATACATAGATTGATCAATGAATTATTTATTTTAAGTAAAAAAAAAAAGTGTTTGTGATGACTGGAAATTGGATTTAGATCTGGACTTTAACTAGGCCAAGCCCAAAACCTTCCTGTTGAGTTTTTAACACTTCAGTGACTTTTGGTGCCTAAATTTCTTTAAACCCAGGAATGATGTGTTTGTTTTTTTAAGATCATTTTGGTCAATCCTTAGCTGTCAGACGGTCTTATTGAAGTGACTTCATTTTTCCTAAAGGCCTAACATGGATTCCTGGTTTTGGATCGAACATGCAAATGTCTTTTTTCTTTTTTACAGGACAAAGTTAGTTTTAGTAGCTTTTTCCCCTGAACAAATTATATATTAATTTGGAAACAACACTGTTATTTACCCAATTGATCTTTGTATAATATTACAATATTTTGATGATGTAAAAACGTTGCATCCTAGCATAAAAAAGGCAGCAGAAGCCATGTGTAGGGGATGAAATACTTTTACACAGAACTGTATTTGTAAGACTATACTTGGTTGTTATACTGCAATGGAAAATCTATCTTTGATAACTTTTTTTGAAAAGCTTTTCAATTTCTGTCTTCATGTTAGAGGATGCATTACTATGAACAAATTTAAACAACCCCATGTCACTTTTACCTTGAATAAGTTTCTTGTTGGCATTACTTGCTTTGCAATCCATGCCTGAAAGAAAACAAAATTAGATCAGAGAGATTAATTGATGACATGACAGATAAACGTGTCTCATTCAATCAAATGCCACCAAACAATAGTTTCCAACTACTTAATCATTTGTCTGTTTGATCATGGATGCAGTAGACGTGCATCCGCGATCAAACACTTTCTAGAACTGCAAGCGTATTGAATCTAAAGGCCTGTGACGCTGCATTCATAAATCCTAACCCTGCGCTCAGAGTACAATATGAGGCTGGATGTAGTGGCCGTGTTTGGCTCACTCTCCCGCCAACCTGTGTCTCAGTCGGGGCTGCAGAGGCCCAACCGGATCGAGGCTGCAGAGTGAGCAGCACCTCGGGGTTGCCAGGTAATGTCTGACTGGCCTTCAGACAACTGGAAGCTTTGGGAAAACCCCACTCTGAACATCTGGAGCGCGCTGTGGCGCAACAGTCCGTAAAACGGACATATGAGAAAGCAAAAACAAGAAGTGAGCTTTGACAGCCCTCTTCAGAGAGCAGCTTTGATCTTACGTACTCGCTTTGAGCCTCCCAACCATGCTACACGACTAGCCTTGCATGCTACTTTAATGACACTAGCCAGCTACTGCGCTACGCAACAACAGACTTAGCCAGCATTGCTAGCTATTAATGTAAAACCTCTTCAATAGAAGCTGTTGACAAGACAAAGGCGGCACTTAAATGTCTCCTATATGACAAATAAGGTTAAAAAAAATCACACTAGTATCATGTTAACAACAGTGTAGAGGGCAACTGCTTTCAAGACTGCAGCAACAGATTTATGACCCAAACAAGAGCTTTGTCATGAAATGACACAAGTACAGAAAATACATTTGAGCATAAATGATACTGGTAACGCTGACAAAGTCGCCACACTGCAACAGAAGCTGAGAAATGTTATACCTGCAGTTAATTTGATTAATCAATAAGTTACGGTTTTGAAAGGGCGATTCGCCTGTGGCACAACAGATAACATTTCTGCATGTTTTAAGTGTTTAAGCTTTCAAGACAAGGAATTACCTCTCCTGTGGGGAGTCGATGCTGCCAAATGTTCGTCCACAGATGAACTTTCCGCCGCCAACATCCCAACTACTGACCCGCTGCCTCTTTAATTCACAATGTTCTGCGGTTAAACACTTTTGACACACCGACAAGAGCAGCGTTAACGCCAAAAAGGCTCCCCACTGGTTATTAAATATCAAGTTCTTCTTTACACGTCATGCGATCTTAATTTATTTCACATAAGCATAACTAAAAGTCTTTCCGCATCTCCTGCGTTTTCCCTCTGTTCACCCCGCCGCTCGCCTCGCGCTCCCCGAGTCGGAATTGGCGGGAGTCGGGTCCGTCCATCAATACCCTTCGCTGATTGGTCGAAATCAACTCTTGGCTCTTCCAGGGTACGTTGGAATTCTTCACCTGCTTTGCCCGCTTACGCCAGCATTCGTTCAAAAACTTTAAAATCTCGACATGTAGATGAAGAAACGCTCAAAGTTTTTTGGATTTCAAGATGTCTTATTAAGACAATAAGGGTTTATCTCTTAAAATTAATAGAGGTGAATCAGAAAATGTAAATTATGTGTACGCTATCCGCATCGTACTGAACGCTCCTTGCCAGCAACCAAAACATGTCACATCTTTTTTTTTTACAGGAAGTGCGTTCTGGCTGATGTTTCGAGTTATGTGATTGGTCACTGAGCTTGACTTTACCAACCCTAACCGGTTGCAGAAGAGGGACGGTCATCATGTCCGCCACACTGTGTGTGGCAAAATTTGCCTTAAATGCTAATAAAAGTGTGAAAAACATGTAAGAAGAACAAGTGCAGTTAAGCTAAACCAATTTAGATTGAGGCTTTTATATGATAGTATAAGCAATGATAATGTTTGAGAATGATTTTGACATCTGAAGGTCAAAATGACCTAAATTAAACTTGCTTTAATCTATTTTTGAAACTATACCAAATACACTAGTTGAATTTAATTTTAATTGCAATAATTTAATCATTTTAATTCAGCTACTTTTTCAAAACATTAAACAGAACATTAAAAATGACATGAAAATTAACTAAATTCAACAAATGCTTAAAGATAATTCCCAGTATTATTTGTTTGTTTGTGGTTTAACTCATGAATGTCTTGCTTAATGTTAAACAGAACAGCATGGTACTTCTAATCCCTCACAACATCACAACAGACCAGTCAGGCAAGCACATTTCAGATACTTTGAGAATGACTGTATGTTAGCAGAAAGGCTAGTCAATATGGAGGTTATTTGACCACGGTCAGCGTGTGTTAAGATAAAATACAATACACAATTTTGATAGTAAATTGAAAGTTATAATTTACTTCTAAGTAAGTTAATATGTCAAAGTAAGATGAATAAAGATATGTGTGAAATTAATCTAAGTTCCATTATTAATTCTTGTAATGGAACTTAGATTATTTAATAAAACTTGCATTACTTAGATAATAATTACAATAATAATATTATATATTTATTCTAAAACCCACAGTTTTGCCCAACTCATTGAACATTTTTGATTAATGTTTTCAAAAGTTTTACAAGAGTTTCTTCAAATTGTTTCCAGTTGTTTATGAACAGGGTGGAGACGGGGGAACGGAATCACGCTGTAGTCACGCTTTTCCGCGTTTTCGAGTGCCTTCTGGGAAGTGTAGTTTTCTGTTCACCGCCCCTGAAAGGGCCGCGCCAACAAAGAGAACAGCATTAAACTACAAAATAATACGCGGCGCAGCGCAGCCGCAAAGCGTTTGTTTCGAGGACCCCTGCAATTGTCGACGGAAACGTGAGGAGAAACATCTAAACCTGGTAAAAGTAGCATTTATTTAAATACGTTTTACATTCACGTCATGACCGGAACAGTTTCACTTTTTTTCCCGCTATCAAACAGTTGCTCAAACAAAGCAAAATTTTTAATATAAACAGATAATTGACGCTCTTCTTTGCTCATTGTGGTTGGACTCCTGTACCAACAGAGCGGGTTAGCTGCTTTTCCCTTCCTGCTATTCCTTGCAACGTCAACATTAAATAACTTTAAATGTTATCTAATGAGTGCATAAGTTACTGCTTGCTTGTAAAATTAGTCACCAGTTAGACCAAAGTCGAAATGGGCAGAAAGGAGTTTCTCGCTGGTTGTATAGACAAATGTTTTTATCATATAAAATGTACAGCTCCCTTTAAGACGTAAATATTTGCTCCTGAAATTACAAATATTGTTGAACAGAGTAGCATGCAAATCGAAAGTGTGCATAATTATGAATATATTTACTAATTCACACAATTATTAAATATATATGAATATATAACATATGTTGTGTCTGTGTGTTCCGGTTATTAGGAAAGAAGGGGAATTTCAAAATGGCAGGTTTGTGTGTTAATTAAAATGTTATTCCTATATGAATTCCTATTAATGGATTAACGTTTTCATTAATCCATTAATAGGAAGTCACTCTCCCCAAAAAGGCAGTGAATTCTTATTAATGCATTAATGAAAGCATTAATGCAAAAGTTAATGTTTTCCTAGCTTTTGGATTCTTAAACAAAAATGCAATAGGAATGACTGTGGATCCGTGCTTCCTCTTTTAGAGCGGGCAAATAACTTTCCTCCATTGCCAACGTTCTTAAGAATAAAGCCATGCTTTTACCAAAACATCGATGAAGAAATCCCTGCGCCGCACAAGCAGCTGGTGCAGAGAGTTTACAAGCTTTGGATGAGTAAGTAGTTTACACATGGATTTATCATAAAGAAAATATTCTTTTCCCTTAATCTCAAAATCACTCACTTCCTCTTTCCTCCCACCCTCCCACCCTTTTCCCCTTCTGGTCTTCAGTGTATTCTGCCACACTGTGCATAAATGTCATTTCATGCATTGCCTGGTGGGCTGGAGGGGGAAGTGCCACAAACTTTGGTTTTTCTCTGCTCTGGCTCCTTCTCTTCAGCCCCTGTAGCTACACATGTTGGTTCAGACCGCTCTACAAAGCTTTCAGGTAAATGGTTTAAATCCTATCAAAACATGCTGCTTGTTGTTAAAAGCTGTGATTAAATCAGGAGTCGGCGCACGCCTCAAACATTTTCACACCTCTTGAACCTTTTCACTTTGCCACATTGCAAACCACAAATCTCACTGTGGTTTTTATTGGGATTTTGTCTAATGGTTGCATCTATTTTGTCATCAATCCTGACTACTTTCTCTGTGCTTGTTGAAGAAAAGCATTACCACAGAATAGTGCTGTCCCCACCTGTTTTTCTACAACTGGTGTGTTCAAGTGATATGCAGTGCTAGGTTTAGTTGTTTTGGGGTTTTTTTTTGCCTCACATGGTGTTTTGTTTGGTACTTACAGATTTCACTCTTGGTCTTGTCACTCTTTACTTTTTTTTTCATTTCCAGATGATTCAATAAACAAGTGGTGTCAAACCCGTCTTCATTTTGTCCCAAATCAAGATCATGAATGAACTTAGAGGGCCGTTTGGGCCAGAATGTATTGATAAAACCTGTTCACCAAACTGTTAAAATACCAATGAATTCTTAAAATTAAATAATATAATTGAACATCTTTTCAGTACCTTCAGGATTTTGTGATTTTTTTGGCTATAAAAATGGCGGGCCAGATTTGGCCCACAGCCCTCAGGTTTGACACGCGTGCAATAAACAGTTCTCTCTGAGATTTTAACATGTTGAAAGCTTGTGAGATTACCTGTGTTTGCTAATTAGTTGACTCTAGAAAATGATTGGTTGGATTTATTTTCATTTAAGGGTATCTGAGTCAAGTGTACTGCATAAAATGCACATCACATTTTTAGACTTTTATTTTTAGAACGGGTTCAGATGTGCGTTACACTTTGTTCAACTTTACTTGCTAATTTGTGTTGGTCTGACACAAAAAAGTCCAGATTAAAATATCTTGACGCTTGTGGTTGTAATGTAACACAATGGTATTAAAAGGTATAAATGCTTTTTGCATAATCATTGTTGATTAATTTCAGATATTTGGTTGATATCAGCTTTGATACAGTTGTTCAGCGATAATCTCTGTCAACGGAGCTTTTTCTTCTCCATGTAAAATTTGTAACCTGGCTTTTCTGGTCTTTCTACTGCTTGTTTTGTTGACGGTATCACGTTTCATAGCGTCAGTTTTTCACATGAAAAGTTAAGAGTCAAACAAAATGGAGCAGCTCTGAATCTCTCCTGCATCATGACTTTATGTTTTCCTTTGCTATTCACAGGGCTGATAGCTCCTTCAACTTCATGGCCTTCTTCTTCATCTTTTTCCTTCAGTGTGTCTTGACCCTTATCCAGGCTATAGGCATTTCTGGATGGGGAACATGGTGAGTCTGGACCAAACTTACTGTCAAGACTTTGTCTATAATGCCCACCAGTTTGTTTGTGGTTGTTTTTTTCTTTATGAGAGATAATCTCAAGGATTTTTGCTATCTAGTCGCTTTTTACTTTATATCTACACCGTTGTGAGATATTTCACGTAAAACAAAGATATTTAGATTAAACTTGTTCAGACTCTACTCCATTGTCATTTGTGTTGCATCGTGACGTTACGTAGCTGTTCGCCAGGTTTGTTGTGCCATTATTGTCCTAATATTTAATGTGTAAACATGGGAGGATAGACAAGGTGAGCAATTTAACGCTAACGCAGCGAGCGACACTGATGTTTTAGAGAAACCTAAAAAGGTCAGTAAAGCTCCTGTATCTGCAGCAGTGAAGTAGAAAACCTCCTAGGTAGATGCTAGATATTAGCTTTTGGGGCATGATGGTGCTCTGTTGGTCTGAGCTCAATCGTCAAGATGCGCTTTGTCCTTCTGTGGTACAAATTAATGGAAGAAATTGTGAATCAGCTGACAGCTCAGTCGGCTGTGAAGTAATGAAGCAATGAAACAAACCAGAGCGCCCCCCACCCCCTCCTTTGTTATGCCCACGTTTAGGTTTAAAGGCACTGGAGGCTAATGTGGCTAATGCTAATGCAGGTCAAGCTGGCAATTAGAGCAAAAAAAGTCCAGAAACCATGGCAACCTTCTCTAGGTCTGTAGATTATCACTTAAGAAAATTTTATGCAAAATTACTAGAAAGATAAATATTGTACAGGGCTGCTGCTGAACACATCTGCATGGAGCGGATCTTTATTTACACTGTAAAAAAAATCTGTTTGGTATGCAGTAGATCCATGTTTGTTTTAAAAGATAGTTTATTTTAGTGTAGAATGATCCTTTATATGTCCTTCAGTAGTGACATTTTATTTGCATTATCAAAATATTGACAGGCAAATGGAAGCACACAAAGATGAGCACTTATATTTAAATAAAATAAAATAGCTGCCTGGCTGACGCACACTTCCATAAATATATCAACTTGTATGCTAAGTGTTATGTTGTTTACTGTTTTGCTAAACTGCAAAGGGATACTTTCAAACTATATATATATATATATATATATATATATATATTGAAACAATGGCTGAATTGTCTTTTAATTATTGTTTTTTCCCAAACTAAAGAAGTTAAAATATTGTCATAGTAATTAACCCTATTTTTTTGCTCTTATCTACAAAGAACCCTGTGCCTCCACATATTCAGTACTTTTCTTAGTACAGATTTCTAGTATGGTTGCAACCTTTTTCGTAGTTCTCTACATATTTGTACCCATGACCTAAAACCATCACTTATTGGTAATATTAATTGTTCTAATGACTCAGTACAGAAATACCGAAATCTGATGCTGTGTCATTCTGGCACTTTCTCTTTCATCTGTTAATCCGACTCTCCACCACACAGTGTAATGAAAAATCTGGTGGTTTTGAGATAATAAATATTCAGACTTGGTTTAGCTCGACGGTAACTAGGCCATGTCGAGGTTCAGCTTGTAAGAGTGACGGATAACTTTACTCTTGGAGAAATAAAAGAAAACACCTAAAACAAAAAATATTCTTACTTTTAAATCAATGTTTTAGCATTTACTAGATGAATTTAAAGAAAAACACATCAATCTGTGTGAAAGAATGATGCATGAATGGCTGTTTAACCTTTTCTGTCAGGTGATGAACTACACCTGTACCACAAACGAGATGCATTAGGCTGAGGTACAGTTAGCTATTTATGCTAGCAGGTGGCACAGCCTGATATAATCAGAACAAATAAGCTTTTTACTGCATTAAAATGAATTTATTCTGCTGCAAGAATTTCATCAGGTGAATATTTACAGTAACTTCAGAATATTAGTTTAGCATTCCTTCCCTTCAGCGAGATTTCTCTCTAGAAAAACCACATTGGAGCATCGGCCACAGACTGCTGCTGTAATTTATACTCACTCTTGTCAGTTGCCTTAAGTAATCCCTTAAGCCACCTTTTATTTTTTTTTATCTCTCCATAGTAAGACGCACGCAGCAGACGAAGGCATCAGGTTCTTGTAAAACGTAAAAATTTAATCTCTGAATCGTACGCATTTTGACTTTAAAAGTTGAAAATGATGAATTGCTCTGTTGATGATCAAGTCATTGTGCATTCTTCTTCACCTGTGTGTGTGCTTGAGGGACTTATTGTTTTATTGAAGAAATCTGTGATGTGATGAAATTTCTCCAGCCTAAAGAGTAAAGAAGGTGATTTCTCAGCAAACTAAACAGTTCTTTTTTTTTTTGTTTTTGCATATCCAGTGTTTTTTTCTGCAGAAGATCTGCCTCATTTTCTTTTCTTGAAAAAGATATTTGTTTAAATTTTTCGTTTTGCCTAATAAACATACAAAACAAAGCATGTTTTGGCAGTCTAAACATATTAAGAGAATTGCACACATGCTTGTGACTACTGTTCACTCGTGGTTTTAATAATGACTTATTTGATTATCTAGTGCAGTGGTTCTCAAACTTTTTTCAATGATGTACCCCCTTAAAAATATATTTTTAGTCAAGTACCCCCTGACACGAGCAAAACATTTTTGGAATAAAAAAGAGGTACAGTGCTGTAAAATCACTGTCTGATTAATTAAAGCCAAACAACTTATATCAGTGAACCTGACAAATACATCCATATTGCAAACATTGCATGGTTAAACAAAAAAGAAAAACAGAAGACGGTGACCACCAGGAAGGTATAAAACCAGTCAAAACGGAAATATGCAAAACGCTGCTAATTTATATTGGTCTCTGTAATGGTACAAAATTAAATATATACATAAATAATAATTCAGTGCATGAACACACATTTATATTTTATCGAACTTTTTACAAAATAATTTTTCCCAAGACTTATTATGAGGAGCCTACTGATTTTTTTAAAGATATTTTGAAAAGCTTCACGTACCCCCTGCAGTACCTCCACGTACCCCCAGGGGTACGCGTACCCCCATTTGAGAACCACTGACCTAGTGTGTCACCGCATCTCAGTTGTCACTGCTTAATAATGTTTGTATTAAATCCACTTTGCTGTGTGCGCACCGTCTGATACACTAACTCATACTCCTTCCATCTCATCCTCACCGACACAAAGCGGCTGGATTGCCACAGTGATGTTTTTCAGCCAAAATGTGGGCTCCGCTATAGTGATGCTTATCACAACTCTGCTCTTCACTGTGGTGGCCGCACTAATGGCACTGGTTCTCATTAAGGTGAGTGAACAACCAGCTAGAAACGATTTTACCCTTCAGCGTAGTTTTTGAGTTTATCGACAGAAGTCAAAAAGACGGGCGAATCTCATTCAATTAGAACATCTTTGGAAAGTTGATGTATTTTTGTAATTTTGCGAAAATGTGTTTTGCTTCCTTTACATATTCTGTTTTGGATTTTTTGGGGGGGGTTTCCGATCATCAATCAAATTCTAATATTTGATAAGGATGAGCTGACCAAATGCAAAAACAGGTTTTAAATGATGATTTTAGTTAATTTAGGGAAGTAATATATCTAAACCAACCTGGCCTTCTGGGAAGAATTAAGGTTTTGGAGTTAGATTCGTTTGTCTTTCCTTCTTTTTACCTAATCTTTTACAAATATTAACTTCCCATTGACAAAAATGATAATTTAATTCCATGTAGTGCAGATGGCTTCAAGAAGAGCATCAGCGGTCAGAAGTACATGTAAACTGGTCCAAAAGACCCAAGCATTACCTCATAGATGAAAGTATTTTTTATTTTCTAAATCAATTTTAGCTGTTGTCATCAAAATGACCAGAAATAAATCTCTGAAACAAATCACTTTTGATTTGTATCACCACAATACATTAACTTTTCAGTGTTACTCTAATTAATTGAGACGTCCCTGTTCGCCAAAGTCATAACTTTTCTCCTGTTGTCGTGTCCCAGGTGCACAGACTGTACCGCGGCGGCGGCGGCAGCATGGAGCGCGCTCAGGAGGAGTGGAGCACCGGGCTGTGGAAGAGCGCCCCGGTGAGGGAAGCAGCATTTGACGGCGTCGCTAGGACAGCCCAGGGCCCGACTTTGCCTGAGTACCCCACCGCAGTGCCCAGTTACCCTGACAACAGCCACTGGTGATGGCTGAGTTTCACCACGAGGGGGTGACAGATGATTGGTCATTTTCACAATGCTGACAAAAGCACTTCAAAACCAAACAGCATGTCACTCTCAAAGTACAGATTAGACAGTTATTTTAAATGTAAGTAAAAATAATAGCTATGAAAGACTTTTTGTTTTTTTAATTTGAAAGTTTTTTTTTGTCAACCTGAAACTGTTTGGATGGTTGCCTTCAAAATGTGCCATTCTGTTTCTACTTTGTTTACAAAAAGTTAATAAGACAAAAACAAATAAAGTCTTAGACTTAAATTGAAGATTTGCTTTTGAAGGTTTAATGGATTGCAGACATGCAGAAACAAAATGTGACTGATCACTTTAAAGCTAAGTGAAGAAAGTGTGCCTTATGGATCTGTGTAATGTTAGGATTTTTACAAAGCTGCATGCTACATAACGTAGAAGGGGTGAAATTGTTTTGTTTTTTTTCATTATATAAGTTTGGGTTGTTAGTGATGCTTCCATGCTTGGCTTACTGTTGCAGATTTTGCATGTTTAAAAGTCTCCCGCTTGACTTGCGCCTGCCGTAACAAAAGCTGCATTTTGTTTTTTGTCTAACTAATCTTATGCTTCAGCGAAGCAGCTCTTCTGTTTTGATTTCTTACTGAACACTGATATGCCAAAACACTTAACTCCTCCACTTTTACTAATTGAAAAGTCACACTTTAAGCAGCTGAGTTTTGTTCGCTTTCAGTGGATGAAAGTATCTTATCTCCTGCTGCCGTCATTGTCATTTCTTTCACGTTCCGCCAGGTACAGATTTTGTGTTTCATCACAACAGGCTTGCATGTAGCCACTAAAACATTCATCTGAAGTGAGCTCATATCTTGATACCAATATCCAGATTGATTGAAACCTGCATGGATCAATGGATTAACTGCAGGCTAATTTTGAGTTGGACTCAACTTTTGTCTTTCCAACACGATCTGCTTTTTATGTATGGAATTAAAATCTAATCTTGCGCCTGTCAAAGCCTGCCTGAAGTCCACATCTCAACTAAAAGGAAGAAAACAGTGCCTCCGTTGTAGATTTGACATTTTATTTACTTTTTCTTGTTACTAAAGTGTCCTTCGAGGACAACTGCCAAGTGTAACGTCTTAAATTTTCTATATTAGGTTTCAGAAAATAAAGCGGACGTGTGAAAGTATTCTATACATATTGCAACATTTCAATAAATGACTTTATTCACACAGTGTTTCTGGCTTATTCCACTACATTGGACTGTTAAACTGCAATTCGTATCACAGTTTGCTTTCACCCACATTTTTCTTCCACAAAGCATTGACGCAGCAGAAGACTGCACCACTTTTGTGTTTTGTCACATTGTGTCATATATTTTGTTTTTGGTACTTTGCTAAATTTGAAACTCAAATGTCAGAGTAGCTACTCTGTTGGGATTCAAATCCAAGCATCATTAGCAGAAGAAAGTTGACACTTGGTTTTCTGGTCTATACGAGTTAATGACAGACCAGAGCTACTAAGGAATAGGCATTAATTGATTAATGCATGTTTATGTTTTGAATGGGTCTAGTCAAAGTCCAAATGTATATGCACTACAGAATTTGTGGCAAAATTTATAAACTGTTGTCCATGGATGATTTCCACTCAATGTGAATTAGTTTTTGAGCTATTATGCAAAGAAGGTTGAGTAAATATTTATAGATATGTAAATCGCATCTGTAGTTGCAACACAATGTTGACTTGAGGCAGATTAAATTTTATTTTTTTTTCAAAATCATGCCTAATTTTCAGCTTTGTGATTATATATTACTTTGTGTTGGTGTGTCATAAATACTAAATAAGATACTATGACTTGAATTTGTAACATGAGAAAAGAATGTTCCATTCTTGCATTTTTAACTTTAAAAAGACCTGGCATCTGGACGACACCAACTGCTTTAGTGATTCTGAATCTCAGAACAAATCTAGGATTCATGGACGGTAAACATTACTGATAAATCAGTATGAGCCAGTATTTCTAAGCCTTGTGGCACCAGCTGTAACTGGCTGATAGAGTATTGAAATCATGCATGTATGCAGCAGCAGCAGCAATCTTTTTTTCTTTTTTTTTAAAACGCCCAGAAGCAATTTCAATCCCTAATTATGTACATGACAACTTCTTTATACCACACTGGTAAATATTTAATGAGGATCTTGACGCATCGCTTTTATATCAACACTTGTATGAGATGAAACAGGATGGATTCAAGAGTAGGTGTGTGGAGGGGAAAGGGGGATTTTTGTCACTATATAACCTGAGAACAGTGAGATTTATGTTCTTCTGTTCTCAAGTCTTCCTGAATCATAACCTCCCCAATAAGAGAAATCTCAAAAGTTCTCAACTGTGTAAGAAAAAAGGAAATCATCACAAACATATTTTTTATTACCACATTCATTTTTACAAGGCAGTGTTTCCAGGTCAACCCCCCCATCACCCCTATTTTTTTTTCTATATACATATGCTGAACCGCACAATTGATATGCCACCAGAAATTTACACCCACACCTCTACATTCCTGCACCAGCTTTGTCTTTTTCAGAGTAACACAAATGTACAATTTGAAGTAAAGCTGTGTGAACCCCACCGAAAGGAATAAAGAACTGCCTTCCCAAATGACCAAATAATTACCAAAACAAAATGGTGATTTTTGTTAAGAAGTAGTTCATTACATGTGGCTTTTTTACTGAATGAGTGGTGAAAAAGTAGAGTAGATTAACTCAACCAAAGAGCAATGAAAAAATTACCCCTGTTGATTCCATACAGCAGGATCCATGAAATGAATTGGGCTTGGAGGTCGGTCACCAAGATGCTACATGTTCATTTCAAAGATTAGAGAGGATAAAATTAGAAAATGGAAATTTCCTCCAATAAATAGTCAAAAAAAAAAAAATAGCTTGACTGTACAGAAATATTTCACAGATCATATTCACAGATTGGGATTATACAAAAATATGACTGTAAAAACCATTTCTGGAGTGGGTATTTATCAAGTTAAATGTCTTTTTAGTGAATATCAGCTGCCTGAAAAGACATTGGAAATCACCCAGGAAAGAAACAGGAACCCATTTACAATCTAAAGGCGTATCTCAATAAACTGGAAGATCTTTGGAAAGTTATTCTATTTCAGTAGTTCGGTTCAGAAAGGGAAACTATATATCTAACCTTGTAATTTAGAGATAATAAAACATTCATAATAGTAACAACCAATGAAAAGATTCTTTTAAGATCATGCTATGGCCTCTACAATCACTGGAAATGCTGCTGATTTGACATTTGTTCAGGAGTCAGTCACTGATTGAAGGTAAGCCATTAAAGCCAGTGTTCAGAGGACTGTTTTCAAGCATCTTAATGGAAAATTGAGTGGAAGGAAAAAGTGTGGTAGGAAAAGCAACAGGGATCGTCACAGCCTGGGGACAATTGTGAAGCAAAGCCATTATATTATATTAATTATATTATATTATATTATATTATAGTTCCTGCCTCATGCCCAATGATCACTGGGCATGAGATCATTGCCTAGTGATCTCATGCTGGTCCCTGGAGACAGGGCCCAGTACCCCCACCATTAGACAATGGTGGATAATAGATAATAAAAACTTTATTTTTATTATATTATCAAAACCGACTAAAACAAACACTACTCTATGTAGTATGAATCTACACAGTACATGACGTTGAACTGAATTACTGAAATAAATCAGCTTCTTGTTTGAATTTCAATTTATTGAGACGTACCTAAACAACATATTGCAAGTACATTATTATTGCACCAATGCAGAACTAGGACTGAAGCGTGAGCCTCAGCAGAGTCAAATCTCCGACTCGTCATGGATGTATCCCAAACCGTTCAGATTTGAAATGTTGGCCAGAGGTGGGAAGTGGTACTCCCCGTTCTTTTTGAAGTCCACAGTGGTGTGATTATTGTTGGCGGTGCACGGTTTGACCTCCGCCCCCAGGAGCTTATTCTCAGAGTTTCTGTTCTGATCGTGCGTGTAGCCCGACAACGGCCGCTTCCCCTCGCCGCCCTTGGAGCTCTGCGCCAACCCGAAGCAATTCCAGTGCCCTCGCTTCCAGAACCACAATATGACGGCGACGAGAGAGAGGCAGAGCAGCGACAGCAGAGCCACGGCCACCTCCAGGCGACTCATTCTCCCAGAGTCGCTTTGATTCTCAGGCGTTGGCAGGTCCGGCTGTGACCCAGTTGCAGCCGTTTTCAGAGTTTGAATGAAGTATTTTGTGGCAGCTGTGCCGGGAGTGGGGCTCACTGGCTCAGAGGAGATTTGTAAATGATAAACAGCCACAGTCCTGTTGTACATCCTGCTGTTGATCTGCTCTACCGAGTCACAGAAATACGAGCCTGCGTCCGATGCGGTCGTGTTCAGGATGAGGAGGCCGTCGCTGTAGATGTAGTATTTGTGTGTAGATGAAACCTGTAGGTCAGAGAACCTCCAGTGGACCTCCGCCAGGTTGGAGTGACGCTGGCAAGGCAGCTGGATGTTGTTCCCTGGAATTAGAGCAACGTCCACAGCTGGCACTGGATCTGTAAACGTCACACACAAAAGCAGAAGGTTAACCCAGCCCCACACTCATAAAACTGGCAGGAGTCATGATGGATGCACCTGGTGGAGGACACTGTGACACGTTCCCCTCCTTCAGACTCTGGACTGCAGCTTCGAGGGACGCAGACAGACTGGAGATGGAGGAGCACCGCTCAGCGGACGAGTCCCAAGCACAGTAAGGATCCCTGGACAGGATGCAGTCCTGGCAAGACTGGTACCGGCTGCAGTTACTGACCGGCATCTGGATGACACCAGATTCAGAACCAGCGTAGAGTTGACCCTTTGGAAACAGAAATATTATTTTAAATATTTTGCCACTTTTGTTTTGTCCTCATCATTTAGGCCATGATGACAAATTTTGCTGGAGGGTTTATTGTGCCAGATATTAATGAGATGACCAGTAATATCGTTGCTTTGAGATCATTTTCAGGTAATATATTGACAATGGAATAATAATGCAAGACTAATAAACTTTAATTTTATAAAGAACACTCAACCCTGGAACTGGAAGATATTTTAAATATTCAACAACAACCAAAACAAAACCATAAATACAACAGAAACAAAAACCACACACAAACAAAACCATACATAAAATGGACTATAAAGCTTCTGTAAGCAAAATGACCCTTCAAAAATCATTAATGGTCAGAACAGAAATTATGGAGCTCATTTTAGTTCATCATGCGATTGATTGCTTATCGCTACAGGTTTACATGCGCCGTTGTTACCTTGCTTGATGAGAGGCGTAAGACCTTGACGGCCTCGGGGTTTTCATACACCTGAATCTGCTCGATGATGAACATCTCTCCGTCAAAGTTGACGGCCTTCTGAATGTAGCCGTTTTCTGCCAAGGAGACAAAACAGGAGCGTTTAATATATTTTACTAGGATTTTACATCAGCACAAAGTAGGGCATATTTGTAAAGTGGATATTAAAATATACGTATTTTGCCACAGCTTCTCAACTGGACTGGACTTTGACAGGGCCATTCTGACATATGAATGTGTGTTGATCAGAACTACTTCATTTTATCTCTGGCTGCATGTTTAGAGTGGTTGTTGTCCCGGTCTAACGTTTTCTGCAGTTGTCTTCCAGAATTGCCCGATACTTCACTTCATCCATCTTCCCATCAACACTGTTTTGCAAACAAGTCACTTTATCTTTTCACCACAGAACAACATGTTTGTAGTGTATCCTGCATGAAATCTTATAAAACAACTTCATTCTTGCTACTCTTCCATAAAGGCCAGATTTATCAACAGTTTCTGTCGCCAGAGTTGTGGATCTCTGCAGCTCCTCCACATTCTGCTTTTTAAATCGGTGTGTTTTTTTTTGATGCACCACTCTATGCTGGTATAGAACATAAATACTTCCATGTTCGTGGTTGTAAAAAAAGACAAGACATTATGGAAGGCTGAATTGTTTTACCAGTTCCGATAAACATGACGTTGTAAGTGTCCCCGTCCAGAGCCAGCACGCTGTCCACCACGATTCGGGTCAGTAAGGGTCCCCTCTTGAGCAGCAGCGGCCCCCCAGTCAGCGGACGGACAGCCTCGTCCATCAGGGGCCGGTCTCTGATGAACTGGAGGGTTTTATCCGGTAAATCCAGGGAGCGATTCATCCCCTTTTTACGATCTATACTGTTGATGCACTGAAAATAGCAGCAAATTCAAAAACATTTCTTTTCTCCCAAACTTGATTTGTGTAAGTTTATCCTCACAAGTTCAGACAGCAGAAAGCGCAGTTAACCTACCGCTCCCGGTCTGGGCTCCGGCACCTCCCCCGTGTACATCACCCATTTCACATGGGACGTCTCCACGGCAACAGTTGTCTTAAACTTTCCCTCATTGAAAATTTCTCGAATTGAAGCAACGGTGAAGGCACACACCGCAGAGATCTGAGACAAGCTCCTGAAACACACGGCGGAGAATTACGCAAAGTAAACACGAGCAAATTAACGACAACAGAAGTGTTTTCTTTTGTCTCCCTTTCCCCTGACACACACTCCATAATTTATATATTTTTATTCAGCTTCATGCTTTTGATTCTTCCTCCAGTCTGACAGATCAGCAGCCTCCTGACATTAACTAAATTCAACGCCCACTCGCAGCCATAAAAGCGCGTGGCTCCGGCAGTAAACACTCACGACTGAGGTGTGAAGACGGCGTAGAAGACGCTCTTCCTCCAGTCCTTGTGCCTTAGCAGGAAGACGTCCTGGACAACGGGGGGCAAGCTGGGTTCAGGGAAGGAACAATCCAGACGGGCTTTCAGGAACGAGGTCCATTTCTTCTGCAGCGTCCGCAGGCCGCCCATATCTCCCTAAACCAAGACAACAACAAGCTGCCATGTATAACCCCAACCCTGGCTCAGACGTCGTTTCCAACGCTCTTATGCAACGCTGCGTTGCCATGATACCTTGCAGACACGGGCCACTCTGGACACCGTGACTTTTCTGTAGAAGTCGTACTCCATGGCGCTCTCGCTGAAGAACAAGTACACCTTGTCGTCGTCCCCATCGGGGCTGTCGAAGCTCTCCTCCAAGAAGTCCATGTAGACAAAGTTTGGCTCTAAAAATCAAACGATGACAAATAAAAACCCAGCAGCATGAATGAAAACACCAGAATGCATATTTTAAAGATGTTTTATTGGTTTATTTAGCGACTTAATAAGTCACCATTGAGCCAGGAGCTCTTGAACTCGGTGCGAAGAGGCGAATTTGAGCTGCGCAGAATCACAGGCTCAGAGCCCAGAAAGTTGATAGATGTAGCAGAGTACAGCTCAGTTCCTGTTGGACAAGAACAATAGAGGAGTAAGCATTCCTGGAAATCCTTCATCCTCATCAAAATAAAACAATAAAGCATTAATATACCCGCTAATGAACTGGGCGAACTTTGCATGTTGACATATTAGCATGCACTGTATGCAGAGTGAGGAGGAGGCTCCACCAAACGATAAGCAATTGCAAGGAGCACGAATGCTGTGCGAAACATTTGTGTTGACACTCACCGACCATCAGGGAGGAGTATCTCTGAAAGGGATCAAAAGGACACTTCCCTTTTCCCTCCTCCTGCTTTCCCTTCAGGGTCAGCTGGCCATTTGCAAAAGTCTGTCGGAAACAAAGAGACGCAGGGCAGGACAGAAGCAGGACAAAGATGGAAAACATTGTTTTATTCAGAACTGTGGTTAAAATAAAAGCTCCCTGGTTGCATAACGGAGTAAGCTAAATACATTTAGCCACAATTATTGGCACCCTGGTAAGGATTTAAAAAAAAAACTCTCAAAATAAATCGATCTTATCTGTTGATGCAGCAGGATAATCTCACTCTGAAGAAGAAAAAAACTATTTAATTTGACTACATTTATTCAGTGGGGAAATTTAATCCCAAGACATAATTGTCTTATACTAACTCAGCAGTGGCACAATTATTGGGAACCTGTAGAAATCCCTTTGAAATAAAATGTAATTGCATTTTTTTTTTCCCATTTATACTTTACTTTCTTAAGTTAATCAGAGTTTCTTTGAACTTCTATTTAGCAATTCATTACTCCCCGTCTCTCTGCGGCATAAATGTGACGTGACTCAAAAGGTCTACTGCTACTTTCATATTTATTTTGTCACCACACAGTGAGGAGGAGAAATCTCCAAAGCTCATCCCTGGAGAACTGCACCATTGGACTAGACGTTTAAGATGGACGCCAAGGGAAAAAGCCTCTTCTGTCCTAATCATGTACTTAATAAATGTACTTAACTATGGAGGAGTTCACACAACCCTGCTTGGACTTTTACCTGTAAATATAAAAGTCCTCAGTTAGATGGGACTAAGACTGACGTTTTTAGGAAACAAACACGCCAGGTCTCAACCTCATGTCGTCCGTGCGGTAGATAAACTGTGATGCTGCGGGCCTCGTTTGAGACCACGCTCTGCACAAGCTCTTTAAAATGTCAGATCGTTTTAAAGTGTGTGTAAAAATCCGATGGGATGTGCGAGTAAGCACAAACTGGGTAATCACTGCGTCTTTCACCGTGACATTGGTCCAACAGACAGAGCCAACACACAACGGAAATGTAAACAACCAGGCTCCTTCAATCCTAGTCTAAACTTTACAGAAAACCCGAGGGGTGAGCTAAAGAAAAGAGAGCATTATGGACAAAGATCACTCTCTCTGAATGCTCAAATGTTAGAAAGTGTTATAGGACTAAAAAGGTTGGAAATAATGTCCCCACTGTCCAAGTTTGTTTATAAAAGATTCATTTATTTTTTTATGTTTTTTGATGTGCATCTTTACCAGGGGTACCAATAAATGTGGACAGCAATGTACAATACAGAAAACATTTTAGCCAGTAATGTTGCATATTTACGTACGCACACCTCAGTTTTAACCGAACAACTTTAGATCACAATGAATAAAGATTTTCCCCCTAAAGCCTGTTACTGTTAGCTGCATCTTCAGGCTAATGACCCTGAATCTCTGTAAAATGTTAGCAGTCACTGAGTTTTATCACTTGTTTCCTTTTTCTTACCATTTCAACCCAAGAAAATGTGAAGAAATTAGTCATCACAGGGGATATGTATTGTCTTAAATAGTAGTTTTTAAATGTTTTACTAAGCCAACATCACTTGTGTTTTAGAGCAAGTTATTATTATGTTCACATATCGTCTGCGCCTCTCATCTTCTGCCTTGTCCTTCAACTCTATTGTAAAGGGGATTTCTATTCTCTAAAGTAGCTTAACTTCGAAGTCAAACGGAATAAATTATTTTTTAAATCAAAGCACAAAACAGATGATATAGATCTGTTTTTTTAGTTGTTTTTTTATATGAAAAAACATAGTAGTAGATACAGACTGTATCTACTTTTAACAACAAAGTTGTTCAGTTCAGACAGCATCCCCGTGTGCAACTAAGATCGCTCTGTTCCCCGAAATGCAAATGTGCTGCCAAAATGCATTAAACAGGACATAAATCAAAATAATGGGTCGAACAAAGAAATGTGTTGTTTCCTTCCTATTTCGCATCGGACAGAGGAAGAGCTTCCTGGTAACAGACATGTTGGTGTGAAGCGAGGCTTCGGCATAATGGCCTCTCTGTCCGTTGATTCTTACGATTCCGCCCCAAAAACAGAAACCGTGTCTGACGACAGTTAACCAGGATGAAAACATGATCATGCTGTTTCTACATCTTTCAAATCCCTGACCAATTATTTTCTTAGTTTCACTCAACTGCTGCTAAAAATAGAGTGTGTGAGTGACTGCAGTCGTACCGTGGCGCTGGCTGATGTCTTACCTCATTAAAATAAGCAAGAGCACTGTAGTCATTTGTAGGCAACCCTACTTACATAATGTTGCTGCTGTAAATATTTACTGTCTCCAATTTGACTGGCATTTGCCAACAGCTTCAGTGTTCATCTTTTTAAAGCAATTCCTTCAAAGTTTGTTAAAAAGAAAAAGCTGAGCATTTTTCAGAGATGTTTTTAGCACCTTTACTTGCAAAATTGCTCACGTATGAACTTTTTCACATTTTGTCACAACAAACGTCATTGCATACGGTAGAACTGGCTACCACTTCTACCTTTTTGTTTCTAGAGTCAAACATTTTGCCAGTTGTTTTTTGCAAGAGCGCTTATAGGAGCCCAATCTATCCTCCCCATCAGGTCTGATTGGTTTAATAATCCTACCATGGAAAGTTTTGTTTTTTTTTAAGATTTTTTTTTTTTACCCTTTATTGACCTTTACCAAACAGGAACTGGCAGAGAAAGGCGGTTTCTCAAGGTCGGGCACTCGCCATTTAGATACCACACAGAAAGCATTTTGAATGTTTACAAAATAGTTCATTTATCATATAAAATTCCAATGAAATACAGATTGAAGTTGTAACTTGGCCAAATGTGAAACATCCAAAATCTCTAAATAAATACTTTTGCAAAGAACAGTGCACTCACAGAATGAACTAAGGAACTCACCACAGGAAGTCAGAAACAATAGAAATGTGGACTAATAAAGGCAGGACGTGAAATTTATTGCTTCGGGGGCAGTTTGGCAAGAAAAAAAAATATTTTAAAGAGCTTTTTTTCTCTTCAAAACCTTATGCAACTCGAACCATTCTCTTGAAGCAGATATTTTTAAATGATTAACATCAAAAACGTCAAAAGAAGGGCCTATTTTTACACTCCTGTAGATCTAATGCGTTCAGTAAAGCACACTTACCAGGTAATCGCACACTGGAGAAAAGGCGTTTGTGCCACAAACGTAGAGTGTGGTGTCGTTCACTCTGTGCAGCGTTCGTATGTAGTTGCGGCATTCCACCTGCAACAAAACCCATCAGAGCGAAGGCCAAGGTCGGCGTTTGTTAGTTCAGCCCTCAAATCACAAACATGCCAAACATGTACAGTTGCAACGCATGCTGCTCAGAGCTGAGCTGCTGATGGGCAAAAGGTCAAAGATGTGAATGTGAATGCTTTCTCCCTGCGTCTTTATTTGGACGGTCAGCTCAAAGTTATAAGCACAGGACTTCAAAGAGAGCTCTACATGTGGACTTGAAAAGGAAAAAAGAAAAAAAAAACACTAAACCCTCATATAAATGATTAACAGAAAGTGCCCGAGGCAGCAGGCGGTTTTCAGGCAGCAGTCGTCCTTTAGGTTGCATCCTCGCTCCAGAATTAGACATTAGACAGGCTTTGCTTCGGAAGGTGCAGCACAAACCTCTGCGTGTTTTCCCTTGTATGTGCACTCCCTCTGCTTCTCCTCGGTGACTCGCCAATACACCTGCATCAACAGACGGAGGGGATCCTGTCAAAGCATGCGGTAGTTGTCTTGCAGCCCTGCAGCAATTTTCTGTTTAAAATGTTTTGTTTGTCTTTAACAGCAAGCGCCGTCATTGCGCATGTCCCACTTTCGCTCAGAATGCTGAATGAACCGCACCAGCGGCACTCTTGAGTTTGCTGAAACTTTGCAAAACACGAAAAATGCTAAGCAAAAATCTACAGTTTTGTTGACTTCAGTGGAGCTCAAAGTGATGCCAGTTTGCAGGTTTTGTCCCATCATCAAACTTTCTTGCTATTTTTTTCCCCAAATAACAACAATACAAAATCTCTTAAAAAGAAAAACATTAAATAAAACACATCCAGAACTTCATTTTATTGTATTTTCTTAAAAGTCTAGACTATTTTTTTTTTTTAGATATACTATAATTTTATTTTTTATGAAGTTTTATTTTCAACAGACTACTGTGCTCTGAAGAGGCAACTGGTTGATTTAGATCAACTGCAAAGCCAAAGCCGCTGAGACACAGTTTGTGATCTTGTCTCGTGTTTCTAAAACATGCATTAGACAGAAATATCAGAGGATTAGGTGGAACATCAAATCCTGTCAGTTTTTTGCAGCGACGTCTTGTTTATTCATTTTCTCATATTTAATGATTATCTCACAATCTTGGGCTAAAAGTTTAATGTTCAATTAGCAGATAATGAACCCATGAAGAGGAGGTCAGGGCGCCATCAGTCCAAGTTTACCTCCCTGTTGAGGTAGTGAATCTTCCTCCATGCAGACAGAGTGTCTGCTTAGTGTATAATGAGACTGAGTAACATTGATATTTGAAAGATGCTGCAACATTTAAGTGGCAACTGCATAAATTACAGAGCTGGTGTTCAAATTGTGCTCTATATCGTTATCAGACGGATAGGAAGGTAATGCTAGGACATTTACCTGAATCAAAACGAGACAAATACGCAACACCTGTGATGTAGGTGTCAGAGGTCATAAAACATTCAGGGACTAAGAGGAAACAAAACACAATAAAGACTAAATCTTATGATGACAGCAGCACGTTATTTGTAATTTTTTTATTAATAACAGTAACCTGAGTCGATGGGAAAGTCTTTAGGTCAGTTCTCCCATTGTTTTCGTCCACACCACCATAGACTCGCCTACTTCTAAGGGGTCAAAGTCTACAAAAAAAAAAAGCTGCAAACTGCTTCAAGCAACCAGGCAAGTCCAGCCTTGAGTAGCTCACTAAATATTTGATCTTCTGGTCTAATCACTGCAGTAAAATGCCATAAAAATTCAACAAAGGATCAACTTTCTTGCTGCAGCATTTCACCAAGCAGTAAAAAGAGCGAGATAGCGGGAAATGCTGTTAATATGTAAACTGCTCTGCAGACATTTTCCTTATTCCAGACGTAATAACTCTGCACAGGTCCTCACCGCGGCCTTTTGGTCTGAGATGTTGTTGATGTCCAGAGCGTAGATGGCCTCTCTCGCCCCCAGCAGCACCACACCCAGGTCGTCTCTGATCAGCATAGTTGAGTAATTGAAGATCCCGTCTTCTTTGAACAAATTCAGGTGACCTGGGCAGAGAAAAAGTTTGCATTGCTTCGCAGTCGCCTCGACTCCTTGGGAAAAAAAGTAATAAAAAATGCTCTCACAGCAAAAAGCAAAATGCAAATCTGTTGAGAAACTAATAAACTTGTCACTTGCAGCAGAAAAGAGAGGAGAGCAGCTAAAGCCTTCCATCGGGATCGTACATCATGCGTAAAATATTCAAATGCATGCAGCGAATCAAACTGCTCCAAGTTCCCGTGTTTAATGGAGAGCTGGTGACTTACTCTGGTAGTTGACGGTCTTCCGTGGGACGCAGTACTGAGCGCTGAGCAGACTGAAATAATCCTGGAGCATCAATCCACAGACGATGCTTAGAGTTAAGAGTAGAGACATGGCTCGGGGTCCGGGGTCAGGCGACGCGCAGAGGAGCCGCACCGTCCAGCTGACGCCCAAAAATCACAGGTAGCGCATGGTTGAAAAACCCCTGAGTCTGGATCCCGACAGCAGCTTATTTAGATGTTTAACCAGGACTCGAGCCTGAACTGGTTCAGTTTGAAGTTGATGGGTATCTATGTCGGCGTTAGCCTCCAGCGCAGAGCTAACGAGCTGCTGGTGTCCTCTCTGGAAGGAGGAGCAGGAGCCATGCTGGCCGGCTAGTGCTGGGGGATGCTGGAGGACTTCATTCTCAGGGTCCTGCCAAAGATACAAGAAGATCTATGAATAATCAAAGGGCGTGAGAGAAAGAGAAAGAGAGTTTCTCACTGAATTTTAAAAGAAATTCTTAGAAATATTCCCTCAGAAAGTGAAAAAGGCAGCAGCTTTGCCTCCTACGCCTCGTTTCTCTTCGCTTTTTCTGCTGTGATGTGCTTGAATGTTGGCGGATAATCACTACGCAGGGAGGATAACCAGGGTGAAACAAGGAAGCCGATTTCCTATCCTCGACAAAGTTTGAACCCAAAACGAATAGATGTGCCGTGCCTCGCAAAAGTATTTGTACCCTTTAAACCACAAATCTGTCTGCATCTTATTAGTACTGTCTGTGACACAGCAACAGAAAGAAGAAAGAAAAATCCTACATGACTTTCTTTTTTTTTTTTTCAAATAAAGATGTGCAAAGTGTGGCTGACTCAGTGGTTTGTCAGAGCACCCTTCTCTGCGTTACAGCAGCAAGTCTTTTCAGATGTGTCTCCACCAACTGAGCACATTTAGAGATGAAATGTTTTGCCAGTTCTTCTGTACAAAATAGCTCAAGCTCAGTCAAATTAGGAAGTGAACAAGATTTTTTTTTACTGAATACAGTGGGAAAAAAAAAGGTGAAAATAATCCCAACATTATGGACAGTTTTAGGGAGTTTTAAGCATCGTTTATCTGAGTTTATCGTGAGAACAATACATCAAAATCTTAAGAAATTTATCACGATAAACGATACAATAAATGCCCACTTCTAGTTGCTCTGTCGCTCAGACTCTCAATAAAACATTGAAGCTTGTAGTTTTCTTCTGGCAAAAAGGAGAAAAGTTCAAGCTCTTTTTGCAAAGCACCGTGTGAGCAGATGAAAATCCCGTCTCTAACTTCGGGACACTCTCAAAGGAGACAGATTAACCCCAGCCCCCAAAAAAGAAAGAAATGATCAAAACTGGAGCAGAAAATGACAGCAGCCTCAGAAGATGGAAAAGCGCCGTAAGAAAAGGACGACGTCCTGGAAGAACTTGTCCTTCTCGCCGAATTCTGAAGGAGGCATTTATCAGAACCTCGAACTGAGACAAATGTAACTTTGTTGTTATGAGTCTGGCAGCGCGTACAGCTGTAGCTACAAGTCAGCCTCACAAAGGAAGCCCATGTCAAGTGGAAATCTGCAGAGTGCCACTCTGCCCTCCTACCCCACCACCAACACTCTCACAGCATCTTCCTGTCCCCCCCCCCTCCCCACTCCCTGATAAGAAGCAGCTTCCTCTGGGCTCTGCGGGGTTCAAGCTGCAGAGAGAGAAGAGAAGCGGAGGGCGGCGAAGGCGGTGGGTGGGTCAGGGGCTGGAGGGGGACTCAGCTTAGGTTGGGGCATGATGCATGCAGATCATGGCCACTCACTGCACGAGCGTTACAGCTTCTTCCAAGAGTTTGAATCTGTTTTGACTAACTGTGCAGAGCGGCCTCATTCAAAATTCATCAAGGCCCTATATCCCAGCACACACACACACACACACACACCCACACACACACACCCACACACACACACACACACACACACACACACACACACACACACACACACACACAAAGCTGACTTGTTAGCAGATGTCGAGGGGGGGAGAAAAAAAAAAGGTGGGAAAAAAACAAACAAACTTGTGTGCTCAGACACTGCAGGTTCACACCACTGCTGTGCAACTGTTGCTGAATTATTATTATTTTTTGCTCCCAGGGGAAAACGTAGGGAGGATGCGGCAGAGACGCTGCCTCTGAAACACGCCGCCGAGCCCTCGCCTGTTGACAGACGGCAAAAACGACAGATTTCAAGTTTCCTCGACAGACAACAACCAAAGAGCGCACACACTCGACGCTCCCCACCCGACTGCCTCGGCTCTCGGTGCGTGTTTTGTGACTAATCACCACCACACTCCCGCCCTCGTTGTTGGTTGACACAATGGGACAAGCTGCCACATGTGCAGGACGGCTCATCTTGTCAGAGCGACGACGTCCTGAAAGGAGGCCGAGTGCCACAGCTGAAGTGAACGACTGCGTGTTGCTTCTTAATGCAGCTTCTGACATGCGGCTTCACATGGTGCAGACGGGTAGGAATGGCTGCAGTGACAGAGGAGCAGACGTCCCGCGTTCTCCTCTCCTCCGTTTATCCTCACACTCACATGTCAGCCGTGAGCAGCTGAAACTAAAACAGCGCTCTGCATTCATCGAGATTCCATGTTTTACACCAACGCAATGAAAAATTTAAGAAAAACTGTACGTGGTTTCGCACTTTTTTTCTCTTTTGTTCAGAAAATCTGACAAGTGTGGCACGCATTTATGTCTAAGTCTCCAAGGTGATAATTTGCAGATCCTCTGTTTGCTGTAATTACAGCTGCAAATCCATTGGGGTGTGTCGCTAACAGCCTTCGCACATCTAGAGACTAAAATCATTCCCTCGATATCCACTCAGACTGGATAGTGAGCGTCTGTAGAGAGCAGTTTTCAATTGAGGCCTATACTTTGACTGGACCATAACAACACAAAAATATAACTTTGAGCTAAATCGTTCCACTGCAGCTCTGATTTTCTGTTTGACGTCATTGTCAAATGCTGAAAGGTGAACCTCCGTAGCAGTTTCTGCTCGACCCTTCTTACCAAAAACTCTGACTAGATACTTTGTTCCTGCTGAAGACAAAAATCTCCACAGCATGACGGTGTCACCACCGTGTTTCACGGTGATGCGATTTGTTATATTTAGCATTTATGCCGCAGGAAAAGTATAAGAGCAACTGATCAAAGCTCCTTCTTTCATGAGTTCAAGCCTTATTGTAAACTTGAACTATTCAACAAACGGCCGTCTCCTAAAGAGGCCTTTTCACCTGAGGGACCTCTGGGTTGATCTCCTTCACACATCTGTATGTTTAGGAGGAAGACCATGCCTGGTTGGTTTCCAGCTGTGCCTTACTCTTTACGATTTTCCACCATGGGTGTTTAACAAGATGTTCAAAGCATGGGAGTATTTGTGACACGGTTCAGATTTAGATTTTGCAAATAAATAGTGCAATAATGTGTTGCACTTGATTTTTATTTGGGGCGTCAGAGTAGAGGCGGCTGAATACAAATTCCCAACACAAATTTCTGATTTTTATGGGCAACCTTTATTGAAAACCAAAGTAAAATAAGCATTTCTGCATCATCACATCAAGTCTTTTTCGTCTTCTCTGTTTTTCAAAAAAATAACTTGGCTGCTAATACATTTATATATTGTTCCTATATAATCCTATAAGGTTTATAATATCATACTTGTTTCCTTACACTTTTAGTGCTTGAAAACCTTAGTGAAATTCCTCAATTGAAGCCAATGAAGCAATTTTGCTTCTGATTCCTGTTCACATTAATGCGCTCACTCTGTGCTGGTCCCAGTAAAATGTGGTGGGTGTGAATACTTTTGCACAGCACAGCACCCTTCATCTGACAGCTGCCTCTGGAGCTCCAACTCTTGGACTTTTCAAAGGGACGCTTTTGTCTGGGAACAGCTCATCGACGCGTCGCTCTCGCACTTCAGGTTGAATTCAAGCAGCCACAGTTTAAATGCTGGCATCAGATTTCGGTCAGACACCGAGTCAGACCTCGTCAGATCAGGTGAGGCGTCACAGTGAGCTCAGCGCAGTTTTCTTTGTTTCTGACTCACATTTGGTTCCCAGAGACCGTCATTGTTTTAGGCTGCAGGTTTAACTTCCTGCCAACCACCGCTAACATTTTCCACAAAGCGACACCAGAGTGTTTGGGGTTTTATTGTACCGCCTCGTCATTCTTAGCGTATTATATGGCTAACTATGAATGAGCCATAACTTTGAAACCACGTGTGACCGGGGATGAAATCTTAGCTTTTACGAAGGGTCACATGTCTTTCTCTTTAGATCTTCATCCTGCTAAAGGAAACATGATCGCCTCTTACTGTTGAATACTTAATTACCTCCACCAGCTACAGTTGTGACTTGGCGTTTGGCTCACTTAACGGAGTATACTACTGACATGATAGAACTTTATTTCCTGAGAGAAAGAAAAAAAAAAAAAGTTAACACAGTTGGCAGGAGCTGTAATTTTCCAGAGAACTGAGCTTTGCTACTTTACCAGCAACACAAAACCAGGGAAACCAGATACTATTCACGAGAAAATGACTTTTGTTCACCTTTAGTTAACAGCGTTGTCTCCTGTGCCAACGTCAAGAAACACAACAGAATGATTCACAGCCTGATTCAAAAACAGCACATCTAGGTCAGCTTCTGAGTTTTACAGAAATATAATTTCAGGACTTTAAAATAAATAAAAATCCTTATCAGCACTAATTCCTGTTCTGAGTGGCGACAAAGTTTCTGCCCCAGATCTTTGACATTTTCTGATCCCACATTAGCCTGATGCATTTCTTTAAAGTGTTTGATTTAACTTCCTTTTCCTCTTTTTTTCCCTGCTAATTAACCAGGAAGGGCCCACCCATGAAGTCAAACATTGTGAAACAAGCGTATGCAACGTCTTTATCAGACAAAACTGCTAAAACTGTTCAACATACAGTAAAGTTCATTAATAAAAACATATTTTTCACGACTAAATACAGCTATTCGTAAATAAAGACCTGCAGATTTGAGCAAAGTAGTCCTATATATATCTGGTTATTTGTTCAGTGGTGGAAAAGAAACGGTTAAGAAATAACACTTTTAGTTGTCAGCCAGAGACTAAGATATTTTGAACCAATAAGTCCTGGTATTTTTAGTAAATAAAAGTGGGATTTTTAAAGAGCTTTCGGTGCATGCTTCTCAAGGCCCACAGCATCACAGGCCCTCCACTTGTCTTAGTATTGGAAGTGATGTGTTTTACTTCACTCTTAGTATTTATATCCCAGACACACCAAATTTTAAGTCATATTATGCTTCTACAATAAAAGATGAATATATTTTTGGGCTTTAGCAAATCTTTAAAAAGGGTTAAAAAAAATAAAAATACAACAGACGCTGTACTGTAATGATTTATTTTTGTTTCCTGTTTTTTTTGTCTCCCACTTTTAATCATGTTTTCTTTCTTTGGCACCTCAGAGAGCAAAGCAACAATAATTCAAAGCAATACTCGTCTGAGTTTTCGCGTCAGAGGACACGTTATGAAAGGCAGGTGTGAAAACCGATTCTTAGCTTCTGTTTACTGGATCGATGCTGATTCCTGTGTAGCCAGTCAAACCTGCTGACAATAAACTCTCACTTCAAACTACAACCCATCAACAAAGGTGGCGGCTTACTCCGGAGGAAGAATTGACTTTCCAAAAATGAGAACAAAAACAAAAAAAAACAGAGAGTGACTAAAACCACTTCTCTGCCAGTATGCCAGCTCACCGCTGGTGGGTGAGCTGAACATCGAGACGTGAACAACTGTGCTGCACATGAACTTGTGTCTGAGGAAGCCCTGCAGCCGGATCTCTCCACACTCCGACCACTTGAAGCATGATGATATTTATAGCCTCCGCTTTATCTACAGAAACCCTTCAGGTTCAAGCGCAGCGCTTTGGAAAACTGTCCCATACCGCCTGAGCCTTTACACGTTTTGTCACATTGCAACCGTGGACTTCAATTAGTCTTATATCAGTGGATAAATGTAAAAGGTGGAATTGAATAATACACTGCTTTTATTTTTTTTCTAAGCAAGTAAAATTTAGAAAAGTGCGGTGTGCATTCCTGCGATGCCCCTAAATAAGACAGAGTGCCACCAGTTCCCAGGAGATCGCTCTCATGGAGTAATTTTCAAAAATAGAAAGAGCATGGCACAGCCGCAAATCTACCTACATCATGGCCGTCCACCTGACCCAGCGATTGGCAACATTCACCTTCTACGAAAGTCTAGAGTGACACAAACTACCAAAAAAGAAATTTGTTTTCTGGTTAAATTTAAAAAAAAAATAAAAAATCCACCATTTTATTCACATGCAATTTCAGAAGTGCTGACCTTCGAACTGAGCTGGCTGACTGGCCAAAGACAAACTAAATCTGTGATTTTTTTTTTATTCCACTACAAAGCCTCGTGCATAGCATCCATACCATAGTTGTGAATACCGTGCCTACTGTGAAGCAAGGTGGTGGCAGCATCATGCTTTGTGGATGCTTTTTCTACAACAGGGACATGGAAGCTGATAAGATTGGAGATAAACACAGAACAATGTAAGGCTGCACAAAGACGGGTTTCACCTCCCAGCTGGACAATGACGTTAACATGTGTGGAATTCATTAGATCAAAGTATATTCATGTGTTAGAATGGCCCAGTCAAAGTTCAACTGAGAATCTGTAGCAAGATTTTAAAAAACTGCCATTTACAGACGCTCACTGTCCAATCTGACAAAAATGTCAGACTCTAACTTGCTACACCGTACAAAAGTAAACACCTGGCTTTTTTGATTTCCATTTGCAAACTTTTGCAAATCCCCATGCGTCCTTTTTCTTCTACTTCACACAATTTCACCAATTCTTGTTGGTTTGCCTCACAAAACCCAAACAAAAGCCTGCAAATACTTCGGCAACCTGCTGCGTACGACAGAAAACTTCACAGAGCAGGCTTGAAACGTGTACAGACACGCACGTTGTGTTGCCAACCAGGTGACTCACAACACGTCTAGAAAAAACAAAACAAAAAAAAACATTTATATACTGTGTTAACAGTCAAACAGCTGGAGTGAGTCACGCCAGCGTAGGCTTTAGAGTACGATGTCTTCATACGGTGTATCAGCACCGCGCTGCGTCACAGGGGCGAGGCCGTGACCGATTTACATGATTAACTGTTCCACAGGTCGGACGCCATCCCTGGATCACTTGCTTTTCTGTCCGTTTTCCTGCTCATCCCCTGACCCCGTCCGCCTGGCTGCAAGCCCGACGCTGATGTCCGCTGGCAGGCCGGCGGCCGGCCCGCTGGCGTGTTGGCTCTGGTTCCCTGTTCCATCGCCGGGGCCCAAACAGGAAGCCTGTTGTGGGAGGGAGTTCACCTCTGACACTGTTGTCACAGACGCCGCTGTGAAACATTCACTGGAAAACACAACCCAGTTCAAATCCGGGTCGTATTGTTGCAAGGCAAGCTCAGATTTTGTGAAATAATAATAATAATTATAGTAATAATAATAGGGACAGCAGGTTGTCAGGTTTTATTTTGATATGCAGGCGAGCTGAAGGCAATCCTTTAAAAACACACTGTGTGCACAGTTCTTCCCGACCTGCTGCGACACGTATCATTAGCTCCAAGCCACCAGACAACTAACAGTCATTACTGCATTAAGACAACAAGGTCTTGGAGAAATGCAACCAGTTGAATAAGATCCTCCTCTTATTTTGACAAATCGCTCATCATTGATCAGACAAGCCTGCCAAAGTGTAAACGTCCTTTGGAAAAAACACACACCCACACACACACACGCACCCACGCATGCACACACACCCCGACAAGTCGCAGCAGGAGTGTAATCCGCAGGACAAACTTGTGACAGACGAGAAGAACTGGAAAATAAAACCTGGGGATTGTGACATTTTAAAATTTTCGATCAAGAGGAGCAACGATTTATTTCAGGGTTGAGAAGCCATGGAAAAAAATACCACAAATCAGCCTGCTGGGTCTGCATGTGATGACAACATCCAGCAAAAGGTTTTCAGCATCACAGCTTCACAAAAATGCACAACAATTATTTGAATTGCTAATAAAACAGTGTTACAATTAAATAGTTAAGATGCACCAATCAGAGGGAAGAAGAACATAAGAGGAAAAATGTGCTGCAGGTAATTCGATGGAGATTGCAGTTTTGAATCTAACCACATCCTAAGCATATGTTGCTAATGTTTATTTGATATTTATTTATTTTTTTAAATGACTCGACCAACAACTTAGTTACAAAACCAAAAGTGGTAGTAGTTCTTTGTTCTGGAGCACTTAATGAAAATTGTAAGACTTTTCAGTATTTCACTTGTTCAGCATTGATCCTTGGAAGATTTAATGATGATTTCTCCAAGCAGAACATTATCTACATAGAACTGAATCATTTAAATGTGTTTACTGCATGGAATATTATCTGTAAACTGCAAGATAATCTAATTTAGTCAGATTATTTTACCCGGTCAGCTGCTGTACAGACACCTGTCAATGTTTTTTGTGCTCCAAAATATTTCCAAAACCTTTTTTTACTTTTTTGGTGCAAGCGATGAAAAATAATAGCTTTCTTTAAGTCAGCTGACTGGCAGTGCGCACCAACAAGTCAGGGAGGGTCAGAAGTGGATTACCACTGGTGAAAACTCAAAATGACTCTGGCACTTTCTCTGCCGTCTCATCTCTAAAGCAGCTGAGCAGATTTGAAACCAGGACTGATGAAGACCTCGGTAAACACTGACGACAATGACCAGCCAAGTTACAAACAGAACAACGCCAAGAAGTTTAGTTTATACCGATTTTCCCTCCACTGTGACGGTAATAAAACTGAAGCAATCCGGGCCTACTGGCTAAAGATTAATAGCAAGTAGACATTAAAACTGCTGGAAACAATGATCTATTTTCAGGTGAGGAATGAGATTACAATAACAGTCGTAGTGGCAGAGACTGTAAGCTGGCACCATCAGTCACCAAAACATGTTTTGACTCATTTAGATATCAGTAAATGAGAAAAGATGCCAGACGAAACTGCTTAATAGGCTGAGCTGGGTTTATGAGTTCAAATTTACACACAAACAACACCATTAAGAGGTTTTCTCCTTCCCCCCCAACCTTTTCTTTCCGCCTAACTGTTGTGATTCTCACTCATCTGAGACCTGGAAACCACTTAACAACATGAGTCTGATGGGTCTGCCTGATCGAGATGACTTCTAAGAAGTCATTTAAGATCTTGCGGCATCAGGAAACTAAAACCCCCTCTGCACAGCGGCAGCATGCATCATCTCCAGCTAGACCACAGAGTACCAGTACATGATACATTGGGTTGTGCACACACACACACACTGATGTCAGCCCACTGAGCTGCAGGGCGACAGCTAAACTGGGCCATTCTCCCCCGAGAGAAAGTGCATCAGCAACACTTAATGTATCCCGTACAGATTTATATCATCCATACGCCCACAACGTTTCCACTATCTGGTGTCGAATTAATCCTTTATGTAGAAATGTAATTGTCCAAGAGTATTTGAAATCTGAGGTGTGAATTTTGATTGCAGGATTTTACATTTATTTGGGTTACTGACAAAGAGGCGCAGGAATCGAGCTGATCAGCTAGAATTATTCAAACAGATACGGCAATAGAGTCTGAGGCATTTCTGCTGCTTCGGAGTTGTAAGATGTTTTAAATCCTGCCTGAATTCTTTTATCCGACTGGTTTCTGTGTGTAAAGTTAGGAAAAACATCACAGTCATGCTAACTCGGCACACACAAAGAACGTCTTGCTTCTGACTGCCGAGCTGTTACTGTCTTTTTTTTCCCTTTCTTGACAGGTGATGCAGTCGTTCAACAGGAAACATGGTGGGGACCTGAAAATCATCTTAATGAAACAAATCAACCACACCCTGTGGGTTTCCATAACTCGGCTCAAAATAATCGCTGAAGCTCTTTGATAGTGAAATCTGGCCATTCCAGCTTGGCCTGCTCCTTTCCAAACGCTGCTACGTTTTCAAGAGTTGTATGTCAAATCATACGATTTCATCTAAAAAGAAACGTTAAAGAAACCATTGAATTAATACTGAGATAAGGTAGGTAGTGACCCAAAATTTCCAAAAGATTTTACCTACTTATTATATTAAAAAACTTCAGGTATTGCAAAAAAAGTCAAACAAAGCAATGTTTGATTGATACAACATATACCTGTTTTAGTGGTTTAATTGACTTGAAAATAATTAGGCAAAAAGGTTGTTTGAGATTGTAGAAGCTCATACTTTCACCGTTAACAACTATTTTCATTTTTGGTACAATCAAATGCGCAATTAGTTGCATAACTCCGTTAATTTTAAGTACATACTGATAACCATTTTGGTCAAAAGAGAACTAAATAAAAAGACAAACAACATAAATTTACAAATTACATTCTTGGCATGCAAACCCTGTTTTTGCCTTTTGTGACGTCACCAGAAGCAAGCATGTATGCAAGTGTATCTTGTAACTTGACTGCAAAATGCTGCGCAATAACCTAACAAAATGAACCCGAAAGCTGAGCGTTACCTGTTTAACAGGTGGCAAACTTCATCTAAAGAGTTTAATTAATAAGACAGACAAACCTGACCAGAAGCTTTAAATGCTCCCTCATTAAAGTTACAGCTACACCAAATGTACTGCATATGATGTTTTCCAAAAAAAAAAATAAAAAAATAGACTTATTTCTTGCGTTTAATGAAAAAAAAAAAAAGTCGTAAAGGTAGAAATGTGTCTGAGGGGAAATCTGTGTCCAGCTCTGCTGAAACAGTTCGTCCTGATGGCCGCACTGGTCTGGCAGTCCTCCAGCAGACTGAGCGCGTCTCCCACTGAAAAACTATCCGCCGTGCTGCCAAGTGTTTGGAGGCATATCCCACTACTGCTCACTCCAGCTCTCCTCTGCTATTATTAGATTACTTTATCCCGTAATCTGTAAATAAATCCGGGAATAGACGGATCCCATCCGCACCTCGGTTTAAATCCCACATGCCCAGCAGCTCCGTGGAAACAGCAACAAAAATAACACAACACACGAGATACACACACACAGAGAGAGAGAGTGGAGCCAACCTGCACCGACACAAACAAGTCCCTAAGTCCCTGGATCTGACTTACCAGTACTCCAGCTGTCGGGATCTACATGGAAACTCCTCACAGATTGACTCGGTTCAGATTGTTTCAGGTTCCGTGTCGGCGCTTTTCTCGGTCCACCTGTAACGCTCAGCCCACACCTAGTAAATCCTGCAGGGAGCGATAATCCAGCAGAGCAAAGCGCCAGATCACGTGACTACACTATACCTTTTCCTTTAAATAAAAAAAAAAAAAAAAAAAACTCCTCCACTTTACAGCCAATCAGAGGAGAGGGAAATCCCGTGAATGTTAAATGTTTACATCTTATATAATGTATAACATAGTTTTCTAATTTTATAAAAAGAAAAAAAAAGTCTATCCAAATGACGAGCATAAAAAATATCAGCTTTAATAACTTTAATATAAAAAGTGACAGTAACATTTTTTTTAATAATAATTAGATCTGTATATAACTCATTATTTCGTTCACTTAACATGCAAAAAAATATTTACAATTTAATCATGCACACAGATGCTAAGATGTAAAAAAAATAAAAATAAAAAATAAAAAGTTTAGAAGTTCATAAAAGCATCAAAGTGCGTCATCTAGTGGCCAACAAAGGCCACTTCTCCATCACTTACAGAAGGCTTAACTTTGCATAAAAGTATGAAACAGAAATGTATCATGACTTCGCATTCAGCTGGTTAATGTCAGTCTGTCGGTCTGTGAGGCTCCTCAGTATTTGTATTTCTGGTTTCCGCCCTCGTACACCCGGGCAGAGATCGGCGTCCGCAAGTCCTGAGAGGAGGAAGCTGACTTCGGGTTGTCCGCAGGCATCAGCCGGGGTGACGGCTTGCCAGTACGGGTGTTTGCGTAGATGGGCTCCTCTGGGGGGGAAAGAAGAGACACGGTGAGCACATCAGGACAATTAACCTGAGAAAATGATGTATTATTATTATTATTATTATTAGTAGTAGTAGTAGTAGTAGGAGGAGTAGTAGTAATTTTTGTGAAAAATATCTTATGATAATTGAGGCTGCATAGTTATTTTGCAGAAGCACTGGTTCTGATTAACAAAAATAAATAAAAGATAAAAAATAAAAATAAAAATTCACAATAAGTGTACAAATTCAGCTTTTTAAATATAAGAAAACATTAAAAAAACAGAAAAGTACTAAATACGATTTCAGATGCACTGTTATTGTTATCAATATTATTATTGCTGCTGATGTTATATTATTATTATTATTATTATTATTATTATTATTATTATTATTATTATTATTATTATTATTGTTGTTGTTGCTATTGCTATTGTTGTTGTCATTGTTATTGTTACAGTAATAATAACAATAATAATTATTGTTGTTGGATGCATCGATATTTTCTTAAAATGGACATATAATAAAAAAACGTAATAAAATTAAAATTAAACCTAGCAATATCAACCTCTATATTTGTTTTCATTTATTTAAAAAAAATACTAAAATTGTGGGAGTATTCAATTAATTAAGGTTTACTCAAATTTAAATAATTGAGAATTGAGCAAATGTTGTTTAACTCTTTAGGCCACAACAGAATATATATATTTTTACATTTACATTTAAGTTACTTTAGCTGGAAATTAGAGTTAATTGTCGCAAGCTACAGACGAAGACGGAACGTTTTAACCTTAAAATAATAAACATTTAATAAAATCAATTACTAAACATAACTTAGGAGAGAAAGCATCAGTGACGGATTTCATATTTTTTCTTCCAAGTTAACGAAAGATGTTTATGTGGCAAATAAATATTTACGTCTTTACTGATACAAAAAGTAATTACATTTACTAACTCTCACCCTGCAGATATTCTCTAAAAGTCAGTTTATTCTGCTGTTTTCTACTTATGACTTTGCTCACATAATCCAAACATGAAACAGAACCTGGACCTCGTCTCGTCGTTGCTTAAACATTTGGATATATTTTTAAGGGTCTTCACGCACGCTCACTTACTAACCTGGTGTTCCAATAAGTACAGCAAAGAACTTAATTTGAAGTCAAAATATTGGCAACGTCAAGACGTAAAGCATTGAACAGTTCTCAAATTGATTCTTTCCTGTCCTTCGTAATCTCTTTCAAATGATCAAACACTGGCCTTCAATACAAAGGCTCATTTCTCTTCTTTGTCAGTTTTGGTGATCATAAAATCCTTTTCGCCCTGACAATAATTCTCTGTTCTTGTCCTACTTCTGCCTCCGTGGCCGTGTGGTCAAACCTGATGTAGGTCTGGTTTCTGTATTTCTGCCAGGTGCCTTGCTGCCACGCCATGACACCATAACTGCAGCTATTCTGCTTTCTCTGCATGATGCATTTCTGTTTTTGGGGGTTTTTTTGCAACACTTTTCATCAGGTGTTGCTGAAATCATCACTGATATCAAAATGATCTGCACCTATGAGCACCTTTTTTATTTTTATCTCACCGGCGTCTAATGTCATATTGAAGTGCTTCGTAAAAAGGTGACGTTCGTGTTTTATAAGTGTAAAAACTACTTAACTATTTAAGCTTCTTTTCTTATTTCCTTTCTGAAAAACGTTGCATCGATTTCTGGTCTGAGATCCGTTCAGCTGGTCGTGACCACTTCTCACAGTTTTCATAGATGCCAGTTTGTCCGGCTCTGACTTTCAGTGAAAACCACAGCGAAGATAGATACTTACACTTACGTTTGACTTTGTCTCACGCTGAGCTGCTAAACCACACAAACCCCCAGCTTGCTCAGTTCGAATTCCCCAGCCAGGACTCGGAGTCGGGACCTCCTGTTGCATTTCTACGACTTTTTGTCTTTTGTTCTGCCGCCCACAAGGATGGTCTCACCAAAACGAAAACCCTTCTGCATTTTACCTCTCCTTTCAAATGTAAATTGTAGCAGAGAAATGAATCAGCTACCGACTTGTGTTGATTTTATCTGACTCTGTTTTTGTGATGTTTTTTTGTACCCTAACTGTTCTCTTTGTCTTGTGCCCCATTTTTTCTCAGAGCACCCACCATCCTCTGGCGTCTCTTACTTGCACAGAGCTTATCTACAGAAACAGTTCAGTGTCGCACTGTCAGATGGTTATCAACGCTTTCAAACCCAGAAAGAAAGAGAGGTACCTATGCTTCTGCTGCATCCCCTTTTCTGCACAACACGGATGACCAGCAGGGCGATCACGACAAGGACGAAAGAAGACGCCCCCACGATGATCCACATCCACAAGTTCTCACTTGGGTCACGGTCTTCTTTTTCGCTGGTCACTGAAAAAAAAGTACATTTGTATTATTGAACAACAGACCTATTTGATGGACTGAGATCAGTGTCAGGATGCGGGTGTTGCAACACTTCGTCTAATCAAATATTAACCCAATTCTTCCTCTTCCTGTCCATTAAAACAACAGTAGAGGAAACCTATGACCCCAGTTTCAAGTTGAGTCAACAGGTATCACTAGGGAGTCAATAAAGCGGAGTAAAATAACACAAACAAGCAATGTATTTTGGGGGGGGTGTTATATTTGTAAGTACAGTTTAAAAAAAAAAAGAAAAATTTGGTGCAGGTAGCATCATCATTTTTCAATTTAGTTAAATTTCTCTGGACAGTCAAAGGAAGCTAAGCTTGTTGATATTTGTTGATTAATTAAGGGGTTCAGCCCCTTAATTTGCCAATCACTGGTCTAATGCTACATGTAGAACCATCTAAAATATCTGTTGTAAGCATGTAAGCGCTTCATACTACTAATACCTCAATCAGGGTTGACGTATTAGTTAGCAAAACTATTGTATGAATTTCAGTTGGCGCTGCCACCAGTCTAGACATTTAAATGGCGCCTACAGTGGAAACAATAACCATCTCAGATTTCATTGAGACCGAAAGAAACAGAATTGTTCACGAGAGCCGAGATCTGGTCAACACGCCCGCTCACATGTTCATGCACACACACCTTGGCTTTTCGTCGTTTGTGACTGAACCGTTGTGTTTTCCATAAAGTTCTCCACTGTAACAAAGCGGCATGAGAAGCATTCATTGGGTTAGTGCAGGCCATAATTTTTGGAACGTTGATTAATTCATTCATTAGGTTATTCCTAAGCAAAGCAGCAAAATTAGCATAGCCATGAGCAATTAAAGCTTGGAGTCAATTTCCTGCCACATTTTGACAGATTATTCTGCATTGAAAATCTGAACTTTACACTGTTTATAAAAACATTACAGTGTTACCGCTCTCAAATAACAAACATTATTGCTTGTAGTGAAAAGTTAGTTTTGCAGTGACAAGCAATACTTACCTATGACTTCAGTTTTGTAGCTCTGAAGTTCACTTAGTCTGGGAATCTCTACGTTGACTTTACAATAGTACAATCCAGTGTCTGATTCAGTAATATTTGATAAGTTGCATGACATGTTGTAACATATATCAACTAAATTGCAATTTGTTAATGTAGTCTGATTACAGAGGGTTTTATTTTTTTCCATTTCAGTTAGATTTTTTCCAGAGGACTCAAAATGCCAAGAGATTTGACATCTTTCAGCTTTGTCGTGAGTCAAACAGCAGTGCAATTTCAGAGAGGAGCCTGAAGAAACTGTTCTTTCTCTTCTTCCCGTATCATTTGTTTTCACCAAATTTAGTCGGTCCTCTCTTGTCAGTATCAGGGTTGCTCCTATCACTGCATGTAAAAAAGGAAAAAAAGTGAAACTTTGTTTAGTTTCATTGATCTGTTTATGAGCAACAAAGGCAAAAACAAGCATGTAAAAGTTTCATCTGTTCATCACTGCATGTAGTAAAACACATTTTTTCATACCACTACAGCTTTGTTCTGGTTCTTTGATCATTTAAGGTTCAACTCGTACCTGTTAGCAATGCAACAATTGCGCCTCTGAGCCACATCTCCATCCTGCCTTGAGAGCGGTGGTCGTCCTCAGAGTCTCATCCTGTCTCGGCTGTCTTCCTCTCTGCATCAGACCGAGCTGCACGCTAAACTTGTGTGGGGGTGGGTGGAAGAAACGGAGGAGTGGCTTTCTGCTAAAGGGCTGTAAGAATGGAGGTGACTTTACTGGAGGAGGCTGACTGTAGTGGAGGTGAACATAAAACCTATGTAAGATGGAAAAGAGTGTAGGCTGTCAATAATAACAAAAAAAAAACTGAACGTAAAACAGAAGGAAGTTGTTTTTTTTAACCCAAACTGTTGTTTCATAAGTGCCCTGAGTCAGAGGGCTTCAAAGTACATGTGCAGCCCGCATTTCTAAAGATGAATATCCTGCATGCTTCTGCATCTCGATGTGCCTTGGTGAGATAGACCTACATGAGCCAACTTGCTTTGTGCCATGTAACAAAGGCAGGCGCCTCATTGATAGCAAGAGTGTGTGAAACCCCATGTGGGTTTTGGTACAGAAGGTGCTAAAACCTATTTCACATTATCCCCTCAGTCAGCTGAAAAGAAACATTTGACTTCCTGTGACAATAAGCAAACATGACGACATGATGAACCTTCCCTATCAACTTCCACTCTTAAAGCACAATAAAGAGACAAGAACGGCCGACATGTTGAAATGCAATCTATTTTCACTTGAAGAAAAACACACAAGAACATCGCTATTTGAAACAAGTTTATCTTGATATTTAATGATAAAAAAAAATAAAACCTGTTCATTGCACTTCAAGAGCAGAGTTGCTCTTTTTTGCTCTCATTTCATATCTGTGAGGAAAGATGAAAAAAAAGGTCGGGTGAAGAAGCGTCTGAAGATCGTAGGGGGATGTCAAACTTCTGCAACCTCAGCCTTTCTGATCTTTTTGCTGCACACTGAAAGTAGGTCCCATCTTATGCACAGCAATATTCTTCAGACTGTTTGCTTAGTTGAGTGGCTCTCACTTACATAGATTTAAATTGGTAATAATGAACAGATTTAACAGAGTTAAATAGTAATTAATAGTGTAAAAATACAGTAAGCTTACAGAAATGTGTAAATTCCTCTCATTGTAAACTGACCTCATTGCATTTAGATGGTTTAAGTGTTATTTGATTTGAGGGCGATTATATCTCGATCATATAAGCTGAATTTTGTCTTCCACTGTTTTAACCTGATTCAATAAGTGCCTCATATCTAATTTCCCAAAATTAAACAATTTCAGAAATTAGTCAAATTAGCTGTCTGACAACATGAAGCAGACAAAATAATTTAAACGAATGATTTAAATGCCTTAAACGAAATCAAGAACAGATGAGGAAGAAAACCTTTTATAATTCTTTATTATCCTATTTAATTCATAGATACCCATCATCACCTACGAATGGAGAAAACTGAAACACTTCCTAAGAGTGGTCAGTCGATCAAAACTGTCTGAAGAGAGCATTAAGACTTTTGAGAAAATATTCTGTGGACTGAGAAAACTAAAAAAAGGAACATTTCAAAAGGCTTTCACATCTGTGGTACAACAGACATCACACAGTCAGACACGGTGGTGGTAGTGTAATGGTCTGGGGCTGCTTCGCTGCTGCAGGAATCAGAGGGATTTGCTTTGACTGACTCAGCCATGAATTAGACTCTTCTGCAGAAAATCTTAAAGAAAAACGTCTGGCCTTTGATGTGTAACATTAAAATCCAACAAAGTTGAATTACGGAAGCTGGAAAATGAGACGAAGCTGTAATATTACTTTGAATGACTCAAAATAATTCAAGTTTTGGAGTGGCCTAGTAAAAGTCATGACTTCAATCCTTGAGATTCTGTGGCAGGACCTTGATCAGGTCTTGCTCCTAACAGAAAAAAAAAGAAAACATTGTGGCTAAATTAAAACAATCCTGCAAGACTCATTACTAAGTTATCTCAAACTTTTGCTGGTGGCTGTTGCTGCTAAGGTAAAATCATGTAGTAGCTGAAAACTGTATGTTTCTTTTTTTAGTCAGGTTTTCTTGTTTGCAATACCTTTTATACAGTCATGCAGTTATAGTAATGGAGTAAGATGCGGTTCAAATCAACTGGAAACTATTAGTAATCTTGCTGAAAAAGACCAGAAGTGAAACAAGCCAGAAAAGGAAGTAAAAGTAACAGAAACATTTGTCTTAGGCAACCACTATCAATCTATGACGAAATATAAGTGATATCCCACTCGTAGTATGAGCTGCCATTATGAAACATAAATAACACATTTTTTCAGTTCCTAATTACTCATTTTGTGCATTGATAATTCCCCTTCTGTGATTTTTCTAATGGGTGGGGTTTTGTGTATTTTTGTCTTACATAGTTTTGAGTAAAAAGGCCACTTTAAATGACCTTCATTAACTATTTTTAAAATGGTAAATATACAATGCAATCCTCATCACATGAGCACGGAAAAAGTTACGTCATGGTGAGTGACATAATTAATGATTTCTTATCGTTCCCATCCAGAACAGCAGAAGTTAGTTTTGGGCCCCCGGGATGGTTCGATGGGGTGTTGGAAGCGAAAAGTCTGGTGGTAAAACCTTACAGTTACAAACCAGATGAGACGGTGGTATAGCTGTGTTCAGGAAGCACAGAACAAGCCGCAGCACCACTGAGCAGAGCTGAGGTGGGCTGTCGTGTCACGCTGCAGACAGAGAGCCCTCTTCACACAGTGCAGCTGTTAACAACACACGTATCTGAGCCACAAAAAAAAACAAAAAACAACAAACACATGAATAATCACAGACTCTAAAGTCCTCTGCTCAATGTTAAGCTGCAGCAGAATAGAAACCGGATGACTGGAAGTTCATTACTTGTTCAGATCAAAATGAGATCATATGAGGTAGCACAAGAACCCAAACCTTTTTATTAAAGAAGTGAAATTGTTGCCATTTTGTGCCCTGACTTGACACTGAAAAAAAAACAACATATTATGATATTTTCAAAATAGAAGTATGACTACACAGCTCTTCCAGTGAGAGAAGAGGAAATCTTGGGCAATCACTCTCTAGACATCCAGAGACTGATTATTATTATTATTATTATTATTATTATTATTATTATTATTATTATTATTATTATTATTATTATTATTATTATTATTATTATTATTATTATTATTATTATTATCTTAAATTCAGAAAAAATGAATGAGGCACATAGTAAATTTCAAGTCTTGCAACAGATTCTCTGGATTTACTTGTAGACTTTAACTAGACCATTCTAACTCCTGAATGATTTCTATTCAGACCATTCTATTGTAGCCTGGCTGTGTGTTTAGAGCAGATGTTATGTTGTAGGGTGAACATTTTGACAGGTTTCAAACCTCAAACTGCTTTTCCCTCCTGTGTTGCCTTTTGATTTTGCTCCTTCCGCCTTCCTATGAACTCAGACCAACTTCCCTGTCTCTTCTGAAAAACAGTACTTCCACAGTATAATGCTCCCACCACCAAATCTTTCTGTGGGTCTGATGTGTTCAGGGTTAAGTGTAGTATTTTTATGACTGGCAAGTCAAACGTGTGTCTATTGGTCTTATTTTGACCAGTTACTTCTTCATGGTTTGTGGCAAACGGTGAACATGAATATGGTTGCATGGCCAGATTTGTGTAGCGCACTTTGCAAATCTGTATATAAGGCGTGAGTTCTGTGTCCAGTCATGGGTTTGGGTCCTGGCACAATGACCTTCGTCAAACGTCTTTCACCTCTCTCTCAATGCACTCTCAAAGAAAGACCGCTAGAGCCTAAAACCTTAAAAGAAAATGTAAAAGTGTTGATAGGCACAAGTCCAGTAAATATTTCCATATCATATCAGCAACTATAATTACATCTGATCAGTTGCTGCAAGAACTGATTATATTTTAATGTTTTGATGATTTCAAATAGCTTTGCTCCATTGCATTTTTCAAAGACATTGAACTGGTGATGGGTCTACCCTGTCTACAGTTTATCTTTTATTTCAGTTTTAAATTTTTTTTAATTTGCATATTTTAAAATAGTTTTTATTACATTATGCTGAATTCTTTGTCTTATTGTTATTTAATCTTTTAATTCCCATGTATTCACTTGGTTTTAGTTATTACTATTATTGTTACTATTAGTAATAATAGTGAATAGTTTCATCATTTGTCTTTATTTTTCTGTACTACATCATCGTGATTGAAAAAAATTACATTTTATTAATTTAATTAAATTAAATTAATATTGTCAGTGACAACAACAACAACAACAACAAAGAGTTAAACTAACCTAAGTCGGGAAGTAAATAAAACAAATAAAAATTAAGAACTGTGCAGACAACAGAGGTTGATTCTTTGTGATGATGTCATAATGACGACGACGGTGATGATAAAAGATCATATTTCTTCTTCAATAAGAATGAAGATTAAAAAAAATAGAAAGCGTACAATCTGATGACTGAGGCAGAACTAAGATTACAAATTTTAAATAACGGGGAAAATACATGAATAAATAAAAAATACTGAAAAGAAATAAACTAAAATCTAATTATTATTATTATTATTATTATTATTATTATTATTATTATTATTATTATTATTATTATTATTATTATTATTATTATTATTATTATTATTAATGCTTAAAATTCACTGCAGATGAATCTGCCCAGGTATTTTCCATAATCCCTTTCTCAGGTCACAACTCAGGAACTTCACTACCCACAATCCTGTTCCGGCGCATGCGCTCTAAGCACTACGGCCCAAAGGCGTTGGTGATCGGTGTCCGTCCGAAGATGCGTTACACTCCGGCAGCATCAGTACCAGTTCCGCCTTGCTAAAGCACCACAAACCGGGGGACGGAGGCGGAATACGGTCGGTGTTTGCGGCTGTAGCGGCGCCGGTGCATCTGGACTGGAGGATGGGAGACCAGAAGGTGGGCTGTGGCCGGAGAAACAGGTGTCTCTGATGGGGGGGAAAGGACCGTCTTCAGGGCGTAGTGTACAAAGGAAGCAGGCGGAGGGGCTGCGAAATTAGCCAGTCGTGTGAATGTGGGACTGAACTGGGAGTTCCCAGTAGTTTAATTGGTTGAAATGTTAGCTGTCGTGGTTTATCGACGGATTATTACTGTAACAGTCCCGGACGGGACGGAGGGGACGGGCGGGGGGGCCTTGTCGCAGCTCTTCTCACGACAACAAACATTTGCCAGTGTTTATTAATGAATGGGCTCTTTCTCTGCGGGTGGACAGCAGGGGAGGGCTGACCTATCCGAGGTCTGATCTGGGTAACACTGTGAGTCCACTCCCATCTGTGAATCATTGTGTGGGTGCATTATTATCAAATTATAGATGCGCATCCTGCCGCTCCTGAAGTGTCCTCCCTCTATGAACCCTTCTGAAGTGGATGCAAAGAGGAGCTCAGAGCCCAAACCCTTGTGTGTCCAGTTCAGCTTAGCTCTTATTAGTGCAGCATCAACTGCTGTAGGAAAGCGATTGGGTAAAGGAGAAACCCACAGCTCTCCATAGCATACATAACACCAGCTTTCATTGTGCTTTCCTTAGGAGTCTCTGCGCAAGATCACTCACACGCTGGCCGTGAAGAATGAGGAGATCTCCAACTTCATCTGCACTCTCAAACAGAGCCTGGAGAACTTGGAGGTACAGGCTCTTCTGGAGGGACCGTGTCCTGACGCCACGTTCCCCTGATTTCAAATAAAATTCCTTTTGTTGGTTGCTGTGACACCAGGCGAACTCCAACCGGGTGCAGGATGATCTGCAGTCTGAGTTCGGCTCCCTGCACGCTGCTCTGGATGAGATGAAGGAGAACATGCTGACGCGGATCAAGCAGGAAAGAGCCAGCCGCACGTATGAGCTGCAGGTAACCGCTGCGCGTATTGCAGTAATATTTCAGAAGCACCACTGCCAGTTGAAAATTGTCGCTTTTTTTGTTGTTGTTATTTATCAACTTGGAACTTTTATTTTGGATTTTTTTGAGCGGGTCCAACAGAAAGTAAAACCTAATCTTGTTTTGTTTCCTCCTTTTTTGGGAAAAATGTGGCATGTGTTTCTATTTAGCTCCTCCTGAGCCACTAGAGCCACATTTTGCTTCAGTTACAGCAGCAAATGTTTTTGAGGTGTGTGTTTTTGCCTTGCAAAGCTTTTTCGCATGTAAAATGAAATCTTTATCCATTCTGCTGTGCAACTCTTGACTTTGACTAGGCCTTTCTAACACATGGACACGCATTCAGAGCTGCCTCTTCACATGCTGGTTGTGTCCAACTAATACTTTTACACCCTATGCTCCTTTTTTTGTTGTGAATTTGTTGTTGTAAATTGACTGAAAAACGAAGAGAAAAGACTCAGACAACACATGACGGTCATAATGCATCAGCGTAGTTTTCAAAATGCCCGCTGCTTTGCTTCTGCCCATTTACACGTAAAATTGTACCGTTAATTACGCTGCAGATGAGCATCTGCTGACATTAACGGTGGCAGTTCTTGTTTTAGTGGCATTAATCAAACGTTTTACAGCTTCAATTCACACCTAACTGCTGATGCTAAAAAAAAAAAAAGAAGTTTCATATTAAATGGATATTCGTTCAGGATTCTGCAGCCCCGGGACCCGGCTGTGACTCTCAAATGATGCAGGGAGCACAGCAGCCTCATTATTCTGAAAACAATCGTGAGAATCTAACAGATGTACTCCTCTGTGTTTTTCTTTCTTTCTCTCTTTGCCCCCTCAGAATCAGCTGAGCTCCTGCTCCAAAGCCCTGGAGAGCTCGGAGGAGCTGCTGGAGCTGGCCAATCAGACGCTGTGCTCCTCGGAGACGGACGGCTTCACCCAGGTGACCGACCCCGCCGGCGGCTGCTGCTGCCGCAACGCTGCTTACCTCCTACTCGCTGTTCTTCTGAACATTTTCATGCTGAATACCAGCATCCAAAAAACAAACGAATCGACACGTGCAGCAAGTTGATCTCAGCCACTCAGCAACTTTTCATGTTAAGCAAAAACCGTTCCGTATCTCTTCTCTCCTTGTTTCTTCCCCCCTCTCTGTGCTTCTCGTCCCCAGGCGGCCAAAGACATTAAGGATAGGTACGGTACTCAGATATCTATTGCTTCCCTTTTTTTTTTTTGTTTCTGGTCATACTCTCCTGCGAGCAGTGAGCCATCTCATAATGTAGCATTGCATGCATTCAGACCTGTAGCCACCACACCCATGTGTTAGACAATAAGCACGCTCTTGTCTGGTCTCTTTGAGTCTGTACCATCTAGTGTCAGCCCCTCCCTGGATGAACCCTGATCCCTCTGTAGCTCTGCTCAGTTTATTAGATAGAATCGTCTTTATTCAATCGAATAATAGCAGGCGCTTGTTTCCACTCCATGTTTTGTGTGTTTGTTTTTGTTGTTTTGTTTTTTTTTGTTCGTCTTCGTTTCTGCAGCGTGACGATGGCCCCGGCTTTCCGTCTCTCCCTGAAGGCGAAAGCCAGCGACAACATGAGTCACCTGATGGTGGACTTCAGCCAGGAGAGGGAGATGCTGCAGGGGCTCAAGTTTCTCCCAGGTTTGCTCCACTGTTTCTCAAAGAGAGAGCCACTGACTGAAACAAAATGCAGACGCATCTCAGTGAAGTGGAACGGAAGATGAAAGTCGTAAAACTGAAATCAGGGTTTCCATAAAGGTTGTCAGTAGAACGAAGGATGAAGGGCGGCTGCTCTGACTTTGGACTGATTGGAAACCAAAGCAGTTGGGCATCTATGGCGCTCCACTCTTCATCCAGACCCATTTGACTTTGATTTCCAAATAACATCCTAAATTTTAAATCTGAAAATTGAACTTTGGACCAGTGAGCAACAGTTGAGTCCTTTCTGTCATCGCCCAGCTAAGACGCTTCTGATGCCGTCTCTGGTTCGGGAGTCACTAAACACCAGCACGCTGTAACGTACGGCTCTGGAAAAAATTACAAGACCACTTTAAATGATTGGTTCTCTGATTTTACTCTTTATAGGTTTATGTTTGAGTAAAATGAACATTGTCCTTTTAGTCTATGAACTACTGACATTCTGAGCAAAAACTTAGTATTTATTTGCAGGAAATGAGAAATGGTCAAAATAGCAAAAAGGATGCGGCGCTTTCAGACCTCAAATAATGCAAAGAAAACAAGTTGATATTCATTTAGAAACAACAATAGTAAGGTTTTAACTCAGGAATATTTAGTAGAATAACCAGGAGGTTTTCAATAGGGTTGAGTGCAGTTTCTCTTCATTTTTTTCCAGAGCTGTATGTCCTGTATGTGGTTCTCACTGTCTTTTCATACCACAGGTTTTCCTTTCTCTTAACTTTCCTTTTATTTTTCGTGAGTAAAGCACTCTGAGAACTTCCAACCTGTTTAGCGATGACCTTCTGCAGCTTACTTTAATTAATGGAGGACAATCTAGTTTCTTTTGGTTGAATTACTGAAATTATTTTTTTTTGTGATTCTAATTGACTGAGATGCACCTGTAGATGTTCACATGGCCACCGGTGTCTAATTTAACCTCATAAAGTTCCGATTTTTCTCTACATTTCTTCAGTACCTGTGTTTACGTTTGCAACACTTCATGAAGGAATTTTCCTCTGGCCATTTATCATATTTTATAAATAAAACATACATCCTGTCTCTAAGTAGTTAGCTACTAACTAATGTGTTGATTCATACTTCCATGTGTATTTTCAGCATAGAGGCTTAGTGTGATATCTTTTTTTATATTTGTCTTTCCTGTGAAGAAAGATATCTCTCAAATATTTCAGTCAGAAAACCATTTACGGCATCTCTATGTCGGTGGAGAGCATCGTGGCTCCGACCTCTGTACAATCTGCCGTGATCGCACAGAGACAAGAGAGACAATGTGTCCTTGATTCAGGAATCCCAGAGTTGTGAATGTTCTCGAGCTAGTTTAGTTTGATTGCGAGGAAATCGTGACAGAGGATCTCTCTTGAAATCTGTAGAGGACGTTTTTGTCCTGGGATTCCTCAGGGAGCTTTGAAGTGAGAAATCGGACGGAGAGCAGAAGCTGCTGATCTGGACTCACTTAAAGTTCTCATGTATTTCTACAAACTCTTTAATAACACTGTTCCCACATCAGAGGCAGCTGCTGATGTGTTTATGAAGATAACTTCACAGATCTGTAGCTATTCTTTGCAACCAATTAAGATGTTTTGAAAAATGTAATGATTTAAATGCCCATGAATTTACTTAAACATTAAGAAGCTTCAAACTGGAGTTAAATAATGAATCAGTTCATCAGTTTTTCACGGTTTACATAACTTCTTTTGAACTTACTAGTGGTTATGATGCTGCAGGATTTGCTTTTCCAGCTGCATTTTCTGAAGAAAAACCTCATGATGCAGCTCTAGCAATGTCAACTCGGTTAGCAGAGCTATAGCCAAGTTACAAACCAAGAATGTTTTTACCAGGAACAATTTAGCTTTATATTTATTTTTTCTTCTAAGCTATGATTTGGCTTGCAGTTTTTAGTAAACACACGTCTTTCTCCTGCTGACGATGTCATGTAAAGCAGTTGCAGGTTAGTGGCACTATTCCTACCTTTTTGTTTTGTAACGTTGATAATTTAGCTCGTAACATAATTCAGTACAGTTCTAATTAATTTTGTGCAGGCAAAACTCACAGACGTTTGTCTGATATTTTTTTGAGTTATTAGTTCTTTAGCTGTTCTCACGCTGCAGCTGCTTTTATCTGTGGTGTTCAGATCACGTGACACAGACCGCAGCCTTTTAATGGTGAAAGTGTCTCTGTATTAAAGTAGCAAAAAAATCCAGATATTTATTTTCGTAACTAAAAGCCAGAACTAACTTTCAGGCTTATTGAAAGTACAAAAAAGTTATTTCATCACTTCTTTTGTAGGCAGTTATCGCCCATATTCATACAGAACACCAAATGCATGAGGTTTCACCTGTGCAGCAAAAATATTCAAACTATTTTGACTTCAGTTTACCTCGTTTCTGTCGTCTTATTAAAGTACTGTCTTTAAATGTCCAAATTATTGTACTCAGCCTTAATTGAGTGATACTAACATCCTTCAGAAACTTGTAGGGTTACAAAAGGCTGCACAGCAAGCAATTTGCAAAAGTAAAATTAGATCTTTTGACGACACAAAGGTGAGGAAAAAGTGCACACAGCGAGGGCCTTTGTCTGCAGCACAGCCTGAAAACGGAGCTTGGAGCCAAACAAAGGCTTTGTGTCAAACATGTGGACTTCCTGCGATGTGCTCCACTTAGCCGGCAAGTATGACAATGAGTCAAATGACGACTCATAGTGTGAAAGGGGTCGCACTCTGAAGGGAAACCACAAAGATCTGTCATTTCACACCTGTGTAAGGAACCTTGGTTTTGAAAACTTAACAGGGATTTCATAGTCAGTTCGGGCCCACCGGTAGCTGCTGTTCGCTGCTGGTTTTACTGTTTCATGATGTACAGCTGTTAACTGGTCAGCTGTCAGGAAATGGGTTTTGTAGAGGGCAAGCTTCTTGCCCTTGGTGGAAAGTGTGCATGGTTTACCGCAGTCAGCCTGAATGGTGGAAGCCTGCCCCCTGGTGGGAGAACGTGATGCCTGAAGCTGTCCTGTGATTTCAAAGTACAATAAGAGACGAGCTCCTTTTGACCTTTCCAGAACCTGTTTCTGTTCTGAAATGAGTCTGAGGGGAATTGTCACCCGCCTTCGCCCTCCTCGTTTCAGTTCCCGCCACTCCAGAGATCCAGGTGTCAGAGTGCCAAGTGTGTGACAACACCGCCACTATCGTCTGGACCCTACCGGAACCCGACAACAAGATCGAGCACTACATCCTGGAGCACCGCCGAACGAACCACGAGGGCCCGCCGCGCATCAGAGAGGACTACCCCTGGATGGTGGTGGAGGGGATCCGGGAGATGGAGCACACGCTCACAGGTAGCAGGAGGCCTGCGGCCAGAGATCCGCGGTGAAACTCTGACCAAAGTTACTCAGGGCTCCTGTTTTTATTCTCAGGCCTGCGCTTCGACACCCGCTACATGACGTTCAGAGTGAGGGCGTGCAACAAGGCCGTGGCCGGGGAGTTCTCCGAGCCAGTCACAATAGAAACCCACGGTGGGATAACCAGCAGGGCCGCAAACTAACTATTAGTTTAGCAATCGATTATTCTGACGATTAATGGGATCACAAACCTGACACATTCTGCAGATTTTTTTTTCCATTTCACCACTTAAGCCTTTTTATTCAACATTGTAAATTAATTGAAATATGTGAATGACTCAGTTTCTATTTGAATTTTTTCTTTTTTTAATTGCTGTTTTCATGCCTAGGATGCAATAACAGGATTCCTTTAGTGAACGCTTGACCATTTATAGCAAAGGATGCATCTGCAGCTAAAAAAAACACTTTTAAAATTGAAACTCAGCCATTTCTGTTTGGCTAAACATCAATACCTGATCATCTGATCTGTTGATTATTTTTTTTCTGTTAGAATTAATAATTGGATAGCAAGAGATGGTTTAATGACATGGTATTTGTAGGGGTCAGTGGATTTATTTATTTATTTTTGCAAACGTTTAATCGTGTGAAGCTAAAACTTTGGGTGGAACACATTTACAAAGTTCTGTTTTTGTCTTAAGTGTAAAATGTATATATTTTTTGTTTACTTTCAGGGAATGTCTGTATACTCCAGTTAACGATTAATCGATTACTCAATTAGTAGACGGATTATTAAAGTAATCGTTTCATCCCTGATGACCTTAGAAAGGCTTAGAAAGTTCTTCTGTTTGAGCTGCAAATCCCCATCCAATCAAAACCTTATTGTTGGTCTACGCAGCATTCACCTTCAAACTGGACTCCAGCTCGGCCCACCAGAACCTGAAGGTGGACGACCTGAGCGTGGACTGGGACAGCAGCGGAGGAAAGGTGCAGGAAATCCGCAAAGAGAAGAACAGGACCAACTCCCCTCTGCACTCCCCCGCCAGGTTTGTGTAAGACTCCGCCGCTGCACGCGAGGAACGTTTCGGTGTTTCCTTTGAGGGTCTCCAGCATCCGTCTCTCGTGTGAGCAGGTCGGCGCTGATGTCTCCCAAGAGAGCGCCGACAGCGCGGCCGGGCAGAGACAGGTTCACGGCGGAGTCCTACACAGTGCTGGGTGAGAGCAGCACACAGCTGACCAACTGTCAGACAAAAGGCAGGAATGTTTTAGCATGTCTACATTCAGACCGATAGGCATGCAAAGCGCTTCACATGATAAAAACGTAGCACAATGAAGAAGTAAAGATGAAACGGTACCGTGCAGTGGCAAAAAGAGAAGTCGTAAACTGGGACCTTAAACATGTAAATGTGAGCTGGTGAGACAATGAAGTTCCTTGAATGAATCCTTAAAAAAGTTGACATCCAGAAGAGAATTAATCCATGTTCTATTTGTAATTGATTACAAAATCAAACAAAATTTTGTGTCAGTCAATTTTAGAGCAAAAATGAATCTATATGGATTTTGCTTGATTTTGTTAATTTGGCTGGGGAGGGCAGGTAGATCTCAGGTGACCCCTGGAAACCTTTTTTCTTTCTTTCTTTCTTTTTTAATCTTTAAAACGATAGCAACACAAACAAGATTTTTTTCTCGTTCAAGATTTCTGCAGCTCTAGAAAGGCGTTGATCGTACATTGTTGTCTCCCGACAGCCGACACCATGATCGACGCTGGCCAGCAGTACTGGGAGGTGAAGCTGGACAGGGAGAGCAAGGCGTTCGCCGTAGGCATCGCTCTGCGGAGCCTGGGCAGGTTCGACCAGCTGGGGAAGAGCAGCGCTTCCTGGTGCATCCACCTGAACAACTGGCTGCAGCAGAGCCTCACCGCCAAGCACAACAACAAGGCGCGCACCCTCGACTGCCCCATCCCGAACACTATAGGAGTCTACGTCAACTACGACGAAGGTGAGACCGCGGCAAGGAGTTCAGCGGGGCGGGCGGGGGCTGATTTTGGGGGAGGACACAGTAAGAAGGCCTTTAATTTATTACATATGTAACCTTTCAAAAGAAATAACCATACTTATTAAAAGAAAATAAACAATAAATCAAAACCAATCTACACAAGCAAGAGTAGCAATAGCTCAACCAGCGTGAGCTTCTCAAAGGTCATGCTGCTTTTAAAGGCAGCTTTGAGAAACGCGTCATGTTACAGTTTGTTAGCAACTGGCTAAATCGTTGCAATGGCTGAAAACAGTGTAGAAACAGAGGACGCAGATACTGGAAGTACAGGAGACCATATTATATCAATTGAGGTAGAAAAAATAGAAAGTTGGCCACTCCGAGGATAGAAAAAGAAAAGTAGAATAAAAAGCTTCTAATCCAGACTGGGCATGGCTGACACTGTTGGCGGGCCGTGCAGCCAGGGCTGGTGAACAGAAGGATTTCTCCACCAAGTGTGATTTTTTTTTTGTTGCTGGTTTTTGTCCTGCAGGTGTTCTGTCGTTTTACAACGCTAAAACCAAGCAGCTGATGCACACTTTTAGAACAAAGTTCCAGCAGCCCGTCATCCCAGCTTTCATGGTGAGAAAACTTTCTCTCAAAGCGTCTGTTGCTAGAGTAACGGATCTGAAAACGGTTCTTGGATGTGCTTCCCCCCTGCAGGTGTGGAACGGGAGTTTCTCTGTGGTGACAGGCCTGCAGGTTCCCAGTGCGGTCCAGAGCGGCCAGAGGAAGAACAGCGGCACCAGCAGCTCCAACGCCAGCCTCACCTAGACGGCCGCCCTGAGCTCCACCCGGCTTCAGTCACCGCTGCAGGTCGAATCCTCTGCACCGACTGCAGGCGGAGATGCACTCAGCAGAACAGTTACACCACTTAATCTCGGCCGTTTCTGCCTCGCATGGAGGCGGAAATTAGATTTTTTTTTTTTTTTTTTTGAGGGGAGCAAACGGGCGATCTGAGTGACAGAATCTGCCGGCTGGTCGCTCTCCTTTGAGACTCATTAGGCCCAAGTATGAGTAGTTAATGTCTCGCTGCACATTCATCCAGCTGCTAGGGCGGCGATTTTTAGCGCTGGCCGCTGCTTCCTCAGCTTCACCTGAACGGTCAGCTGTGCCGTCGGCTGCAGCTTCATGAGTCATGCTCCGTCCCCGTGCCTTCCTTCTCAGGCCAAACCAAACACGTGCAGCCCCCCTCTATGTTCCTGCTTGTTCTGTTTTAAAGTCCTGCTCTGCGCCAGCTTCAGTATGAGGAAGTTATAGCTTTGTTGACTCATCAGTAAACCAGTCCAACATAAACAATGTCCAGCACTTAAGCAGCTCAGCACTGAACTGGATTATTTAACTGTATTGTGATGAGATATTTGACTTCTTGCCTACTCAACGGTATTTACAGTTACAAATGATAGTCATATGTTATTCAATGTAGGTCTTGAGCTTCCTGTTAAAACTTTCCGACGCTAGCATTAAAGCCATGACACGTCCGTCCATCTGATGTCTCTGCTTTGTTTGCAGTAGAGAGACCGTCCTATGTGTGGCTCAGCAGTATTCAATAGTCTGTAACTCCTCTCTTATTGGCACTCATGGGAAATCTGTGTGAAAAGCCTTTAAAATAATTCTCCTCTCAATGGATTGTAATAAACTGACACTGAAAAGCTGTTGCTACAATATAAACCTTCATTCTCAATAGGACAAAACTTCTTCAACATTTCCCAATGTTGGAGCACATAGAGGGAGATTGTTTTGTAGGTCAGGGGTCTGAAACTCAATTATTTGGGTTCCTACAACTTCTGGGTTGTGCTTTGGCTTCAACTCGGTTTAATTCAGGCTTTTGATGCAAACATATCCCCTACAGAGGGGCACAGAGTTTGAAAGATCAACCAAAGTCCCAATGAGAGTCAACTTCTCTGGCTGCGGCCGACAGATTTTTCTTGAAAATATCTTGATGTTTCAAAGACTTCATGATGCAATCAATACAAGAGAAAGAGGCCTAAACAAAGCCATAAGATGCTGTTCCAGTTTTGGTTTCTGGAAAGCCTCAATCTTATTCTCATTTGACCAAAAGCACCCAGAAAACGTTAACCTCACATGTTTGTGATGGTTTTCGGGCAAGACTCACCTGGTAGGTATGTAGATAGCTTCTTACAGTGGAAACTTGGTGACTACAAGTTACAGTACCAGTTGCTTTAAAATGATCAATCGCTGCGACCGTAGATACAGGCACGGATTACCTGGATTAGCTGCTTACATCCGGTTTACCTAAGTGACGTGTTGAAGAGTGGCAAAGAGAAATGGAATAATCCTGTCAATTAAAATATCTAAAAATTGTGAAATGCTTCGATTCCTGAAATCCTGAAAAATTAGGATTAGATTAATTCAACTTTCGTTTTGAATGTACTAAAAAGGAAAGTTTTGACTTTTCAATGTAAAAATAAGCTCCTAAAATAAGAGAGTGACTTCATTTGAAGGCTTTTCACGCAGAGGTAACCAATCAAAACGTGATTCAGAACCACGGGACGGACACGTCTTCAACTCTATACTGCGACATCCATGTTGTGCGTTTCGAATGGTTGGTGTTCTAGTTCATCTCTTCCTGAGTAAATGTAGCCTGCTTTGCTTTACAGCACGACTCATCCAGCTGAGAGGCAATTACACTTTATTTCACATGCTGGCAACATGTCACAATTTATTGTAAATAGTTTCATTTTTCCACTATAGTGTATCAGTAATTGAGGTAATAAATGAGTGAGAACGCTTTGTCTTTGGACATTTTTATTTTTTCAGACAACAGAAAAGTTGAAGCTGTAACAAAAAATAATGTAAATGTGAAAATGGATTACAAACTATACAAGTGATTAATCCACTATATATAAATTATACATGTTGCATGGCACATACTAGAAGTTTGTCATATCAAAGCTGATGAGACAAAGAGTTTTGCTCTTCACATTCACAGAGAAAAACACTAAAATAAGTGAATCCCATCCCTTATTTCTGTCACATTTTCTGTTTTGCACACAGATTTTGTATTAAGTATTAATACAATACTGTGTGCATATTGTACCCACACAGTGTTTTCCTACTTGTACTGGGTAAAAGTATGTAAAATAAATTGATTATCATTTTATTCCAAGAGTAAGAGGGAAAGAAACACTTAACGGAAAGTCTGAGGCGGCTTAGTCAATAGCTAAAGTGCAAAATGAACAAGAGAAACGAGTAGATAATTTGTCCAGCCATCTTCACAGTCGATTGATTTGCTAATAAATGTCCAGAGGAGGCAAATCAATCCGGTGTTGATCTGCAGAGAGGCTTTACTGCAGACAGCTAACCAAGGAAGAGGAAGAGGAAGAGGAGTGGGACTCCTGTTTGATATCGTGCAGGAACAGATCTGCATGTGCCTCCATTCAGCTCTGCTTGTTGCTCCAATGTGTTTCTGTCCACAAGGATGATTGTAGAAGAAGTTAAACACGCAACTTGGACTTCTGCCCCAGCCTCAGTTTCAGCTCCGACAAAGCTGCGGGAAGAACTGAAAATAAAAAAACAGATATTTAGTTCTGTGCAGATTAATTTGCAGTAAAAATTAGGCAAATGCTGTATAAAAATTAGGTTTTTTCCCCTCAATGACGATGAACCAGATTAAACACTTCCTCCTTCAGATCAGTGAGGATTATTACAATTATTTCTACTTGCTTAAATGACAGAACTATGCAACATAATCCTTAGATTTTTTTTCTAACTTTTCATATTTTTGTCATAACTTTTTTAAATTCATAAATTTACTTAAACTTGGATCGATGACAAATGGTGAAACGCAACATGATTATGTTTTTGTTGGTTTGTTTTTTGGCTTCCGGTACATTAATTCCCATTTTAGAATGTCATTATCCACACTGAAACATGCCTTATGTCCTAATGAAATGTAAGTTTGAAATATTTCCTTATGATGACCAGGGTCACATTTGGAGAAGATAGTAGCACTATGTGGGTATTTGGCTGCATTTCACTAAATAGAAATAGGAAAAAAGAAACATCTCAAGCCAGGAAGTTAAAGCTTCCTTTGCATCTTCCAAACAGACAACCCTAAGCAAACCCTCAAATTAGTTGCAGCTCATTGAAGGGCAACAAAGTAAGTGATTGGGAGTGGCCGTCACAAAACTTTGGCTTCTGTCCCACAGAAAATTAGCAGCCAGAATTAAAAGAAAAACTGTTTGGCAGCAAAGCGACCCATGCCTCCTGGTTCAGCTACAATGCTGGTGTAGCTGAAGTGGTCCAAAACCCTAAAAAAACATAGCAGTGGGTACTCAAAACTTTTGATTCAACTCATATAGTTGAATTAATTTAAATTGTGACTTTGAAGAAAAGAAAAAGATTCTTGCTCATTATTCTGGCATTTAGCAGACAGAAGTAATTTTGGTCATCCTAAATGTCCGCAGTTTAATTTGATTTAATGTCGGTGGGGAACAAAGGCTTTGTGTTTTTGTGCAGCACTTGTAACTACGTAGGTCTGTCACAATAATCGGTAAATCAACTTGCTTGTAACTTGGCGCATAATAAGGACTTACTCTGCTTCTCCATTTCTGGATTTGAGACTGTCGTGGGCTTCTCAGGAGCATTTGTAGGGAAAGCGGGTTTGGCAGCCGGTTGAGTTGGGGCAAATGTTCGTGGAGCTGGACATGGAGGTAGTTTCCTCGGTTCCGGTACCGCTGGTTACGTAACGCAGGAAAGAGAGAGCTGTGAGTTCAGGCGGATAAAGGAAACTATTTTCTGCTGATTGGAAACAGTCAGACGGAAGAACTTACGTCGAGTTTCACCAGAGGAGCAGCCATCCGTCACAGACGCTTTCTCCTCCTCTGTTGGAACACAGGTCGTTAGTCAGCGACAAAAATGAAGACCCACCAGTTTATTTTCAGAGAACAAGCGGGCCGGGTGCCAGGAATGATGGATGGAATGACTGAGGGCAGGTCTACTTACTCTTATCAGTAGCAGGAGGATTTTCGACTGGTTCTGGTTCATCATTCCTCACTTTTCCAGTAACTAGAGAGAAAACATGCAATTCAGATTAAGAATGAAAATAGAGATACACAGACGAACTCTTAACAGGGTGTGTTTAGTAATCCAGAATCATTTTATGATTGATTTTGGAAAAACTTGGTCAAAAATCATGACTAAGAACATGACAAGAAAAAATGAAAATAATTAACCAGTTTTTACTGTGTACAGCTAAAAAACCTTTATTTCCCCCAAATTTCGAAAATGTAAGAAAAAACTGCCTTGCCAATGTACATTTTGCCACGTAGCAACCAAACTGAGCAAATCCAAGAGTCTGTAGCAAGACTGTTTTTTTTATATCTGTGAACATTCAACTATCATCCTTTTATTTATATGTTGTTTTTTTTGCAGGGAAGCTAATTTATGGCAAGATTCATAGCTAAATACAGTTGAAGTCTTCTAGAGACTTCAGTTCTGAGCCGCACAACAATCCAAAGCGCACAGCCTGAGCTGAACTCAAAATATTCTGTCAGAATAGCCTAGTTAAAGTCCAAAATTAAAAAATGACGTTTACAGTTATGCATTAGCCTGCATTAGTCCATCAAATAAAATCCCAGTAAGGCACACTGACATTTATGGTTGTAACATTAGCGAATGGCTACTTTCAGATGGAAGCGGCTCTGTTTACATTCTTTCTCTCAGAAACAAATTCTTCTTTTTTCTTAGAGCTCACATGTTTATTGTTGGTGTTTGTCCCTTTCTTTTGTGATGACATTTGCCTTTTAGTTTCAAAGTCCAGAACAAAAGTCGCTGAAAGGTGAAGGACGCAGGCCCTGAACGCTTCATTGGACGTTGAATAGGTGAGCGTGAGGTGGACAGAACCTCAGCGCCGTCATGGAACAACCTCACTGATAACGAGCCTGACGCAGGGCTGCTTCCGGTAACGCGTGTGTTAATCCACGTGACTGTCGAGATGAATTTATTTTTCCAAATCAACAACTTTTATCGCGATAACTTCTGTTTCTCCTGTCTGCGAAGGCTTATTCCCAAGTGATTCTTCCTGAAACTGCTGTAGCCGATTGGAATCACAAGAACGAGACTGAAACATAAGAGGAATTTCTCTTTTTGCTGATTCTCAAGGATGGAAAAACAATGCATTGAAGGACAGTACCTCGGATGGGATGCTCTGGTGGCAGCAAAGCCCGCTGGGTCCTCTCACCGTTTTCATTATCAGATGCAATAAAAGCTGCGAGAGGAAGGATGTTCACAATTTGATTACGAATACTTAGTTAAATAAAAACAAATAGCAAGTTTGTGTGTGTTTGGGGGGAAAAGAATAGAAAATCAGTTTGACATACAGATGTTCTTGTCGTAATGAGCCTCGATGTTGAGGGGAATCAAAGATCCATCGGTTTTTTCCACCATGTAGGCGACCACGTCATGCAGCGAGTCAAAGTGGACCTGCACAAAGAGCAACGTCCTTAACCGCCGTAAAGCAATTCAATCCAATAAGGAAACAAAAGCGCGGAGTCTGCAGCGCGGGTCATGTGCGCGCAAACTTTGGAAAGCTGAGTTTAAAGTCTCTCGTTTCATAACTTGTTCTAGTTAAAGCGAAACGTCATTCATCCACGTCTTTAATTTACACAACATTTTGGCAGCCACCTCAACCTTTACTGGCAGTCGCCTCCGGCTTGATCAGGATTTTCATAAACCAACTCATTCATTCACTATTATGACAACGTCATAAAAAGCTTCAGCTATCCAGTACATCAGGTTTGACTAAGGTTTTATTATCGCCGGGCTCCGTGTAAACAAATGCCATTAGAGTTCCTTGGAAATGGAGTCACACTCCTTGAACATTCTTTTTACAAGTGAGAACTCCGTTGTATTTGATTTGGGATTTCATCTGTTTTTACAAATAAAAACCTGAAAAGCAAGGAGTGCATTTGTATTGTGCCCCCAGCTGTAAGGCTCTCGGGGCCAAAGTCTCAAAAGTCTTGCAGTTTTGCACATCTGAAGGCTGCTATTTTTGCAACTCGTTAATAAAAAATAGTTTTAAGAAAGAACTTAACTGGATTTAGGTCTGAACTTTGACTGAGCCAAATAGACATATGTTCAGATATATACAGATATATGTTCTGATCTAAACCATCTCCCTCCCTTTATCCATTTTAGGAATAAAAGGTTTAAATCCAAATGCACAACACAGTTATGTAGCTTATATCTGTAAATCTACAACAACAAAAACAAAAACCAATGTATAACTTTTCTTCCACTGCATTACTTTGTAATCTGAAAAAAAAAACCCCCACAATAATTATTTTGACTGCAACCTTAAAAGATCCTTTTTTTCCCCAAGATGCTGCATTGTTTGTGTTCAGACGCTTGTCTGACTGCATAATTAAAGGGAAACTATATTTGAACCATTATTTCTATGTGGTGAAAATTTAATACGATCGATACTCACAGGTTTGTCCACAGCAATGTAGAAGCCTCCCTCTGGTTTTGGAAGTACGCGATAGTGACGGAACATCGGTCTGAAAGAGAGACCGATGAACTGAATAATAATAATAAAAAACAACAAACAACACGGTCGACTGCACGCCGCAGCTGAAAATTTATGTCCCAGGGGAAATCTGGTTGTGGCTGTTGTCACAATAACGGCTTTAAACGTGTGTGTTTACCCCTCAAGATCCTGTCTGGTGGTTATGGCGAAGGAGCCCTTCTGCTTCCCAGGTCTTAGCAGCAGGTTTCCTTTGCTGGCTTCTCTCTCCAGCAGCAGCTCGGCCTCCAGATAAGGCACCTCGTAGTAGCAACTGCATCGAAGCACAGAGAAACCCCACTCCCTCACTCATTTGTTCTTCTTCATCTCGTTTTAGAAGTGGTTTACTCCAGTGAGACTCACGCAGGCATTTCTAGTTTGACAGCAGCAGGAGGACTCTGGTTCGGTTCTGGATTTGTCAGCCTCTCCTTCTCCTTTTGGACCGTCTCTCTCAGGATGTGGACCTGACCCGGCAGCAGGTTCAGGGTGAGGGGTACCTCCATCTGCGGGGAGACACAATTTCATATTTGAACCAGGGGTGCGTGCGTGTGCGAGTGGGAGTGGGAGGAACACAATATGGTGAAATGTGAACAATGACAAGAGGACAGACCTTAGCCACAGAGTGGATATATCCCTTCCAAAGTTCCCGAGATTCTGCATTTGAGGCCTGCAGAAAAAAAAAGAAAAGAAGTTTACACTAATATCTAGATACATTTTTTTTAAAAATTAATTTGAACAAGCCAAATAACAGGAGGAGTGATTCTGCACGAATCCACTCACAGTAAATTTGATGTTTCCCTTCGTCATCTGAACGTTGAATCTGGCCGCGTCCAAGTTGGGATCTGGGCTGCTGTCGTCCGTCACCGAGACCAGTCCACACAGATCCAGCTTCTCTACGTACTGATGACACAAGCAAAGAGCAATGAGTAACAGACAAATCTGGGTTTTTTTATTGGAACATGTCTCCGAGGAAACTCACATCTTCGTCTCTTTTGTCATTGAAGAAAAAAAGTGTTTTCCCACACAAGCAGGTCCACAGCTTCCGAGATGTCTGCGCAAACACACAAGGAGACGAGCTCAATAAAAAAACAAACACGGCGTGAAACCAACAGCGAAAACATTTTGACTCTGAGCAGAAAGAGAAGGTGGAAAAAAGAGAAGAAGAAGGTAAACAACAACAAGGAAGTAAGTAGGGACACTGTGACCGGAGCAGATACTATCTAGACTGGTGTTTATGAGTCAACATCAGAAACAATGTGTCATATAAATAACAGTAATTAGGTAGAACTGGCTGGATCTAGTCCAAATCATGCAACCACGTCAACAGAACAGTGAGATTAAACCCAGAAATGTCAGGTCAAACTTTCCAAGGCATTTTTGGGAAGAGCAGATTATCATCCTCAACCAAACTGGCCTCAGGATTGGTTGAGTTTAGAGCTCGTGTCGCCTGTTTGACCCTTTAATCTCCGGTCAGTCTTTGGTTTGCTCCGATATTTGCAAAACACAGAGCAGTCAGACAAGCCATCTGACCAGTCGGACATCCAACTGTGCAGAAACGTCCAATCATTATATTCTGCTTTCCTCACAGATAATTAAACTTTCATATACTTGCGGTGTCATTTTGTAATATCAAACATTCATTTGTAATAATAATAATAACAAGAAAAGATGTATTCCAGCTACTGATGCACCGATCCGGTTTTTCCTGGACAAAACCGATTTCCAGTTGCAGATCCAAACCATCAATACATATTTCTTTTACTCATTCAATGTTTGTTTGTTTGTTTTTCTTCCATAAAATGGCTATAACACATAAAAGATCGTGTTGTCGGCTCTTCTGTAAAGTTTTTTTTTATCCAACAGAAAACTAAGCATTTTTGTAAGTCATGCATCCAAATAAATGTTGCTAAACTTCATCCAATTTTCAGTGCAGTAAAAAAAGCACAAAAGCTGCAACGTACATGCTATTGTCTGATGTATTTAAAGACAGAAGCCAGAGCAAGTTGTTGGTTTTGAATCATTTAACAAAAAGCATTTCACAGTTTGAAACGCTGATCACACTGGACGAACTGTCATTCGTTCAAAAAGAGTTTCAAGAGATAATAAATATGTGAAATTGAAATATTACTGTGGGACATTGCAGTGAGATTAATCCACATTTTCCTCATTTTGCACCATCTTAATTACCACACCAGTTCAGTGTCCTACACCCAAACACACACACACTGTCCTTTCCATGCACTGTGTCTAATTTTTATAACATAATCAACATCCAGTCAAAACAATTAATTGACTCTAGTCACAAGTCCATTCTTTTATCACCACAATTGGTTTGCAACTATGTCAGCAGTCACAACTCCAGCCTCTTAATGGGGATTATGCAGTTTTAAAACGATAATGTATCTTTGAAAAACTAATGAAACAAACAAACAAACAATCAAAAACAAAAACAGATAAACAGAATTGCAGGATCTACCTTATCTTTGAAGGACCTCTTCTCCATGTAACCCTCATAGTAAAGGTCTGGCAGCTGGTTCTTCATTCTCCCATTTCGTCTCGCCATCACTAAAGAGGTAGATTCTTGCAACAGCACAAATGAGTAATAATACTAATAAATGATCTCCCTGCTGATCAAATGAAACTTTGATCCAGAGCCCTTACACTAGAACTACACCTCGTGATTTACCTGCCCGCTCTGCTGCTCATTGCATATTAAAGCAGCAGCAGCTCGGTCTGTGAAAAAAGAACGATCAGCAGTTCGTTGCTGATTGGGCAATGTGCGAAAAGGGGCGGGGCGTTTCGAGCATACAGGTGAGACTGGTTCTGACGCAGGCTAGCGCGTGCTCACAGCTGGAAAGTACCTGTGCGTGCCAAACCCAGAAACCAGTAAGAAGCTCGAAGGAATTTTTGAAATTTAAAATAGCAGGGACAGGAAAAACAAGCTTTACAGTAAACTTAGAAGTTTAGAGGTTATTGTGTTTTAAAAAATGGCTTAAAAGAGCAACTGTCCACACAAAGGTGGACGAGAGTGATATAATTGTAAGCTGTTGTAAGTTCCCCAAAGTAATCATTTTAAAATATTGCAACAGTAATTTTTCTTAAATTTATGTTTTCTTTTTAAAATGGATTTTAAAAAGTCACTCGTTATACATCACCGGAAATACCGAGTCTTACGTGACTCAGTATTCCTGGATTAGAAATATGAAACGTCATGGAAACCTAGACGGTTGTTTTTTTTTTATTGTTTTGGTTAAGGTCCACTGTAAAAAAGCAACATCAAATTCAGCACTGAGGTGTTTTTTTTGTTTTTTTTTGAGAGAGATTTTGAAGTTCAGTTTCTCTAGAAGGTTGTTTTGATAAACTTATCATTTTAAAGAAAATGTATAAATGCTAGACATTAATTGATTAAATTTACATATTAAATTAAATAACTTTTTAAGACAAAATTAAAAGTTTGGGACTTAGACTGGACTCACGACTTCCATTTCTTGACTTTTGTTTTAATTTCAGGTGGAGGCGTCTTCATCATTTTTCTTAACGCTTATGAAGTTGTGAAATAATAATAATAATTAGGGCTGAGGTGGATCAAATATTTTTTATAAATCTGCTGCATTTAATTGGGGATTTTCTCACCAACGTACAATATTTATCCTTTCAAACTCCACCAGTTTTCATATTTTTCCACAAGAAAATATTGAAAAAGTTACTAAAGTTTTTAATGTATAAAATGCTTACATGTTTCATATTTTAGCAAAAAATAAAAAGTAAATATGAAGTGAGTTTTATTAAAATAAATAATATTTTAATAAAATATTATTCATATTCACTTCAAAGTAAATATGAAGTGAGTTTTATTAAAATAAAACTCACTTCATATTTACTTTTTATTTTTTGCTAAAATATGAAACATGTAAGCATTTTATACATTAAAAACTTTAGTGGGAAAAAAACGTTGAATGGGAAAAAAACACAATTTGAATGTCCTTATTTCAAAAACTGTAGTTATGTGAAGGTTTTTGTTATTGTTGCTGTGATTTAGTTGAGCGGACATAAACACATGACTAACACTCAGTGGAAACAATCATTGTCCAGGCTGATGTGCTGCACGAGATCATTTCATATCAATGTACGAGTCATAGGAATGTATAAACATAAACAGTACCATATTAAACTTAATAAAGCTGCTGTGCCAGATGAATAATAACAGCACGGTTTATCCAAAGTCCTACTTGCTACTCACTCTTAGGGCAGGGATTAGTTTGGATCCACCTGATGACTCACTGTCAGTGAGGTTTATCTGCAGCTGCACGCGTTATATTTCTCATTTTCTCACTGTGGGACGTGCAACTACACTGAGTTAGAGTTTAATTTGCAGCAGTGTGCTGCTCTCAGGAGCACTGCTTCATTTCTCATCCTCTATGTTCTTTAAACCTTATCTAGATCAGCCATGCAGCTAAGAAGGAAAGCGTAATTTTTAAGCACTTCAATTACAGCAGAGCTCCGCTGAGGTTTAAAGCACCACTGAATAAATGATTTCCAACAGCAGCAAAGTTAGTTTATTAGTTCGGTAATTGAGAGTATGTGTTTGGCACTTTCTACCACATTCACTGAGCTCTAATATTTCATTGGTAGTTTATGTTTATGCTTTAGGTTTGTGTAAATCCTTGGGAGCCCCAAGGTATAGGCAGCTCAGCTAATCAACTAATTCCACTGGTTGCTTGAAAATAATAATAAAAAGAAAAACTTCCACCTCTCTTCTCTGTCTCTCCTGAAACGACAGTAGTTAGAATGAGCAAGAGCCCCTAAATTAAATTCCTCTTGGGTTCTCATACAACCTGGTGTTATGCTTGTGGATGGATGGATGAATAAAATAAGGATTCATAAACCTGCACTAGCCCTGCTCCTGAGAAATAAGTAATAGACAGAGCTGTACTATATCCTGATTTATTTATTTTTTAAGTGTTTTCTGTTAAATCTTTCTTGTATTTATTCTTCTGTGTCATGTTCTCTGCAGTTCGATAAAAATGACATCACTGTGGGGTTAAAGTATGGAGAAAAGAAGGCGTATTTCAATATTATTTAGTGAAATGCATTTTAAAAATGCACGAAACTGCATCCATGCATGAAACAGCATGCATTTTGCATCACTCAAAATGGATTGGAGCTTTCTCTAAGTAAGTTATGTACTATATAATTTAGATTCTTACTACAGATATCTTGGGGGTTAGATTCTGATTCACCTCAATCCTCCCTTGACTCCTCCAACGTCTGATTCCTTGTCGGTGTTGTGTAAAAATCTCCCACATTTCAAGGGAAGTAATTGGTGTTCTCCACACTGCAATACTTTTTTTCTCTAATGTATGATTTTAAGAAATGTAATTAACTCTCCACATAAACAGCTCTCAGGCTAATGCCGAAGATATTCCCTGTTTCTCAGGAGGATATGAATTCCCAGAAATTACAGTGTCGTGTAAGCTTCGCTTCTAAAACCCTGTATGTTGTTAAACCGACCAGATTGACTGAGATTTTTATTTATTTATTTATTTATTTATTTATTTATTTTTGCGTATTTTCTCCACCTGCAGAAGCTGCGTAGCGGTACGTCACGCAGCGTCTCTGCTCCTCTTACGCAACATGCGCCTGGTTCTCCTCCTGTCATCTCGGCGCACCACCACCCTGGTCAGTTGGGGGAACTATTTTCTCTCATCGCCGCTCTCTCCTAGAGCTGTCTGAACGTCAAAATGGGGAACAGAGACGACGAGTATGACTTCTTGTTCAAAGGTGAGTGGAACAGACGGAGGTTGGCGTTATTTACAGGCTATCCTCAGAACTAGCATATGCTAGCTGCGCTATCGTCGCTGGTAAACATCAGCTAGCGGTGGCTAGCCGAGCTGTTTTCGTTGCCCGTTGACTCACTTCCCCTGTTTAATCCATCCCTTATTCGCAGTCGCTTTAGGTGTGGCAGTGCTCGTTTTTGTGTCCAGGTCTGACTCTTTGTTTTCAACACGTTTTGGAGAAACCAGAGCGTGTTGTTTTTGGTGAGGAGTCCTGCAGGCTAGTGGTCAGGAGAATAGGACAAAAACACACTGGCTGTGTTTAAAACTTTATTATCGTCTGTCACAACTAGACTGGGCTTTTAACCACACAGTGAAATCTTATTCAGACGCTCACATGGCTTGTTTTTGTCTGCTTCATCTTCTAAACCCTAGGTTTTTGTTTGTTTTTTAAGAGTTGCTTTGTTGGATACTTGATCCCTGAGGGAGGAAACTCGCTCCCTGTCAAAGGAAGAAAGAGGAAACTCCATTGTTGTTGTTTTTTTCTGTCAGGTTTCTAATTACCTCTGATCACAGGTACTTTCCAATCAGTCACTTCTCTGTCAGTCTGATGACTGCAAGCTCCTTTCTTTACCAAACAAAGCTGGATCTTATCAGACCACATCACTAAATCTGTGTCACTAGACCTATTTTTTTTTTTCTGGAGGAAGAAGGAAGAAGTCCAGTTTCCTGCAAACATGTACAGTATATGCTGCATATCCACGTCTTTGTTTATTATAAAACTCAAATGAAGGGTTTTACAGTGAAGCTTGCCTTTCACCCTGCCAATGCATTATTAATACGCAGCAGTTAAAGGGGCCCCAGTCTGCTGCAGCCGTTTGGACTCTGGCTTCAGGATACTGATGACTCGTCAGGATGACACAGGAACAGAAGCGTTGAGAAAGCGTTGAGTCAGATTTCTCGGAGCGCAGGCCTTTGGCAGCTCCTTCCTGCCTGATTCCCAACAGGCCAGAGTCTGACAACGATCCCTCTGCATAGAGAAAGCAGAGCTTTCTGGCACTTTCACTTTGAAAAGTCACTGTGTGTTTCCAGTTCAGGTATGAGGCGGTGTTAGACTTTCACCTTGAGTAAACGTTTTCTTGCATTACCACAAAAAGTGAAAACAATTAGCATTGTCTAATAAGTTTTTTTTTTGTTTTTTTTAAGAGAAACTGTAGCTTGCAAGGCTCTCCAGTAGCAGTCAGTGTTTCAGCCTCTGACTGAAGACATTGTTGATTTATGACTGCTGCTGTCTTATGACCGTCATGACACTCTAACAGCCCAATCTCTGCACAGCAGCTACAATATCTGACGGTAACCTGTCCCGAATGACGTCATCAGGTGTCGACAAGCACAGCTGATCCATCTCCTTTGCTTTGGCTGCTCCTCTTTAAATCTCTGCCTGGCCATGTCATATAAACAATGTTAATGTAATAAGAGACGTTGATGATTAAAGTTGTAATATTATAGTTTTTCAACTATATATATATATATGAGTTAGCAACTGCTAACTTCAGTTAGCATTAGTTAGCATCCAGTTGCCAGCTGGATATAGAACATTCAATCTTTTTGTCATCCAAATCTATTGAGGAACACTGAGATTATTACAATTACAAGCTGATATGGAAATGAACCAATCAATTTTGCCAGAGATCATGGAAAACTTCTTTTTTTTTTAAACAAATTGTAGTAATAAGATAAATTGACTGCATTGTTTGATAACCAGGATAAATTGCTCTAAGATGACATTTGTTGTGGATTGGTTGTAAAAGAAAAAAAAAACAAAGAACTTGCTTCATTTTGAGTCTTCAACAACAGCATGTGACTTAATGCACATTTTTCTTTTTAAAATAAATAAAAAGTTATAATGAATGCTTTTGTAATTCCTTTTGTTTCTATTAGTTCCTTTATTTTCTGATTTAAAACAATTTCCTCTATAAAAAAGCCTGCAGCACTTTTTTTTTCTTCTCTTTTCTGCGTTGCGGTCCACAAAATATAAAAGTCGGAACCGGCCGGTCAGTCAGACCTCAAAGGAAGTTGGCGTCAACCAGGAAACGTCTTAAATGTGCTGACTAAAAATGTTTCTATGTTTCTAAGTTTATCTTCCTTGTAAGAGTTGGAAATATGTAGTGGCCATTTTTCAGCCAGCTGACCAGCAGTATGCAGCAACATATGAGAAAGGGGTACGCTCCATACGACTGAAAAAACCTCCCTTTAAAACCGAGCTAAAGGAAATTAGTCGACGTCGCAGATATTTGTCGCTACAATATAAGTTCTAAAATGTCCTCACCTCCCTTTGTGGTTCGTTTCCAGTTGTCCTTATCGGAGACTCGGGCGTGGGGAAGAGCAACCTGCTGTCCCGTTTCACACGAAACGAGTTCAACCTGGAGAGCAAGAGCACCATCGGGGTGGAGTTCGCCACCCGCAGCATCCAGGTGGACGGAAAGACGATAAAGGCTCAGATCTGGGACACAGCGGGACAGGAGCGCTACAGAGCAATCACCTCAGCGTGAGTGTTGCCTCGGTTACAAATGTTCACAGCCCGTGGCGTGACGAACCCCCAAAAGATAGAGCTGACTCTGCGCCCTCGCCAGGTACTACCGGGGCGCGGTCGGAGCGCTGCTAGTCTACGACATCGCCAAGCACCTGACGTATGAGAACGTGGAGCGCTGGCTGAAGGAGCTGAGGGACCACGCCGACAACAACATCGTCATCATGCTGGTGGGGAACAAGAGCGACCTCCGCCACCTCAGGGCCGTGCCCACCGACGAGGCTCTAGCCTTCGCGGGTAAATGACGGCGGAACGAGCACGACCGAGCCGTGCAGAGGTATTTCAAAAATGTCCCCCTCTCTCTCTCTCTCCCTACGTCAGAAAAGAACACCCTGTCGTTCATCGAGACGTCGGCGCTGGACTCAACAAACGTAGAAGAGGCGTTCAAGAACATTTTAACAGGTGGGAGAAGCAAGATTCAGCAGATTTGTCTCCAGAAGGGTTGAGAGCAAATGAAGGGAATACAGAATGCGATATATTCGAATTTGACAAAGTATAAATGTGACATACATGTTGAGATAAGGAGGTTTTACTCATTTAGTGGGACTCAGCGAGGCAACGCATTTTAAAAATGCAGAGATAAGCAGGTTCAACATTGGGCTGGACCAATCTTTGCTGAGGAGAAAACTCAGTTGAAGTATTTTCTCATCTATTTCTCAAGCCCCCCGCCCCCCAAGTTCTATTTTTGTGATTAATAATTCATGAGGTGCTTTCAGTGGGTGATCAGGTTCTGCTGCAGTGAAGATAGTCAAAAAAAAAAAAGATGGGTCGATAGAAATGCAGGATATGGTTTGATAAGTCAGATGTGAATGTGCTGGAGGTAAAGCTTCCTGATTATAATACTGAATAATCCTCTGCATATTCATTTGGTAAAAAGATCACTGTATTACCTTAAAGGGCAGGTCAAAACAAAAGCGCCGGTGGTTTCGTCCTGACTGAAACAAAGAATCGGATTATTTGTAATGAATCGTTTTTTGAAATAATCTTCAACTAATTTAGCAATCGATTAATCATTAACTGGGATATACAAACTCAAAGAAGGACAATTTTTTGGAAAAAAACACACATTCAGAGCAGTAATTAAATGAAATCTGGGAAAAAAATTATTTGCATTTTGGATTAAAAAAAACAATAAGCTACTTTGTCTGTAAATGTGTTTCAGTTTTTAACTAGGACAGCAGAATAATTTGCTTTCAAAAACATTTGAACCATTGCTTTTGAGCAGCTGTCCAATTATTAATCAGCTAAACCGGATCAGCCACTCACTGTATTGATGTTAAGTCAGACAGAAAGGGTTGAGCTTTTCACATGTTGATGTTAATAGTGTTTTTTTTTTTAGCTGCGGACACATCATTGACAGATGATGAAGTGTTCACTAAAGAAATGCTGTTGTTTCATATTAGTCAATAAAATGTTTATTTGCTCATTTATAAAGGAAATTGAATGATTATTTGAACTATTTATATCCATACTTTAATGTATTTCTAATATTGTTTAAAAAAAAAAATCTGCAGAAGGTAATTTATTTTTCTTGTCAAAATAATCAATAGCTAAAATAATATTTAGTTGCAGCCCTAAAATATTTTCACAACTAAGGAAAGTGCTAAGCAATTCCTGAAATGTACTCTGACTCTGGTGGTCTTTCCTTTCCCATACATGAGCATTGAGTTATTTGTTATGTTTCTCTCCTCTTACTTTTTTTCCCCCCCATCTCCAGAAATTTACCGCATCGTGTCACAGAAGCAGATAGCGGACAGATCTGCGCACGACGAGTCTCCGGGCAACAACGTAGTAGACATAAGCGTCCCGCCGACCACCGACGGCCAGAAGGGCAACAAACTGCAGTGCTGTCAAAGCCTGTGACGCTCAGCCTGAAGACACTCGCCCTCCTCCTCTTCATCACGCCACCAGTGCACTTTCATTTCCCACCTAGCTCCCTTTCAAAGCCAGCTCCTTCTTTTTTCTTCATCTCGCTCCATTTTCTTCTCTCTCTTTTTATTTTTGGCACTTTTCCTGAACCCGTTTCGTTTTATTTTGTAGGAGTACTTTCAAAGTCACTTGTTGCTCTTCTCTCCCGCCGCGAGGGATTTATTTCAGACGCCTTTCATGGCCACGGATCAGCCAGCCGAGTCGATCGTGGAGTCAGAACGAGGCCGCTGCCTTCAGGAAGCCGTCATGTTCCGCACAGCGAGGTTAGGAAATACATTTCAGCGGTTGCCACTAGGTGGTGCTGTGCAGAACGAACTAAGTAGAGTTACTCCAGCCTGACGAAGCAGTATTATGTATTTGACGGTGTGCTTCTTACTTCCATCTGTCATCATGCCAAAAATATTCTCACTAAGTATTTATTGAAGAAACGTTGGCTTCATTTGTCATTGTCTTACTTTCAGGTGAAGAACTGTGTGAATTTACAATAAAACTCTTGACTGAAGCACTTTGTCGGATGTCATGTGTCCTTTCTGAAAAACATTTCCTGCTTTAATAGAAATTATAAATAAGTTATAGAGCAGGCCAACCTTAAAATGATCAAATAGTATTTTGTTGTTGAACAGTGGATGATGGTGAAAGCACTGAAATAATAGCTTTTGGTCAAAAGCTCAATCTTTTTTCCATTAAGACTGTACTGTTTTATTGCACCCTTGTTAAAGAACAGTGCACATTTTATCACAGTTTTTGCTCCAAGGAAAACAAAATGACCTGGACAGACTTCCAAAGCATCGATGTATCCTAGTACGTTTAATGCAAAACATAAAACTAATCCCAGGTTAGTTTGAGGCCGAGAGCAGCTTGTGAATCTTCTTCCTGGTGTTTTTAAAAGCAGTTTAAACGCTCCCCTGCGCAGCAAACAAAGAGCTGACTTTTCAGGAGTTAAGTCAGAAATGAAAAGAGGAAAAACACAATTTAGAGGTCTCGCTCTCTCTCGCTGGGTAAGTAAAACGTGTCATAAAAATCTGAACCAACAGTACCTCGCAAAAGGATTCCTCAGGCTATAGAAAAATTCACCAAGCAAAACTTTTCCACATGCATGAAATCCGTTTGTTCTTTGAATGTGTTGGTGGATTGTTAGAGAACGTTTTGAAAGAAAGAAACACAGCAGAGTTTTGGACAAGTTTAAACCAGAGTTAGGTTATAAAATATCTCACAGTTCAGCTCAGGATCCATTATCTAAAAAGGAAAGAGGACAGCACAGCCTCAAACCTACAAAAACACATCTGCCCACTTAACCTTTTTGCAAAAAATGGGCCAAAATGATTATCTCAGGACTACTTGCATGCCAAAAAATATTTTTAATTTTAAAAATAAAATGAACAAGCTTATTGAGAATATGTTTCTCTCCCGGCAATAAACTAAGCAAACTTTATACAAATGTAAAACGGTCAAATATTTTTGTAGGAAAAGAATGTGTAGATCATCGCAGATCCAAAACTCCAAAAGGGTCTCGCATGTCGTAAATTAAAAGGCAAACGCTTTTACTCATTTATTCTTGGGCTCGGTTAAAGAAGACTGAAAAAGATTTAGATTTTTTGTTCTTTTAAGCAATGAAAACATGATTTAGATCACCGTTTGAAAACACTTGGTGTATTAGGCCAGGTTTTAACAGGGTAATTAAAAGCAGATTTGGGTGCAAAAGACGGTGGGTAGACGTGGCTCTATGGAGATTAACAGGAAAGCAGAAAACTTGGTCATTAAAAGATGAACACTTTTGTGTTTTATCCGACAATTTTGAGGAGGTTTTCTTTGGTCACAAACAGAAACCCAAACGGTCAATATATTAAGAGGACCATTTAAAACACAAGCACCAATAAGGTGAAATGAAGAACGTCAGCACAGCGTGTGTGAAGTTTGTGTTTTTAAAGCGATAAAAGCTAAAAGGAATTTTTAGAGACTAGACATTTTCCTCACATATCAAGTCAAAATTCTACAAAAAAATTTTTTAAAACTTTTTTTCATTTAAAATTGACCTTTTTAGGTAATGGGTAAAAATCAGAGTAAATATGTGAGAATTTAGGGAACAATGTATCAAAGCAGCCTGAGACGGCCGAGGATACAGAAATGTTTTTTTTTTTTTTGTACCTCTTGCCATCAACAGCAGCTGCAAATCTAATACTTTGAACTCATGTTTCTCCAACTAAGGAGCTTATGCAGAGGACTGAATGAGGAGATGTGACCGATTTTATAGTAAAACCTGAGATTAGCGGTTTGTTTTCCATCAGGATTAGCGAACAGACGACCCCTCCTTCCCTCACCTCTCCCTGCCAGAGTTAAAGGATGAGATGTAAACAAGCTTATGGAGCTACGGGGTTTTTAAACCAGAAGACGCTTTTGCTACAAGCGTCAACCGGCTAATGATCACAGGCGACACGTCCTACATTAATACCCACGCAGCATTTATTATTACATTTTAGCAAACAATTCTTGGCTGGTTGAAGGTGCCAGGATTTTTTTAAAAAGACATCCTGTAATGTACCAGAAAACAACGTAATATTATAAACAAAGAACAGCGACTCAACCTATGGAGTACAAACAATGCTGCCTCTTTAAAACAAACAAAAACTACAAACAGGACAGAAGTGTTAGAAAAACGAGTGACATTTACATTATTTACAATCTGTTGGGTGACATTTCATGGGTTGAATACACAGATTGACCACAGCGCAGAGAGACGCTTTAGGGATTTTTACATCTCTATGGCAACGCTGTAGCCAAAATGGGGTCAGTTTTGCATAATTTTAGACACACTTAATAAAGGAAAAGTCAATCCATTTCTTTGTTGTGCAATAGACTGGTAGCTGCTGGTGTTTACGATGAGCAGGAAATCACAGCCATAATCCAGTGAAGTCTCAGCGAGGATATTAAATGCATTTTTTTTTTTTAAATAACCAGTGATAAATATTTACTGGAAGAAGCTAGTGTAAACATTATGGGAGTATAATAATATAATATAATAATCGAATACCCTTAACACACTTTTCTGTTATACAAAATCTCCAACAGAAGCATTTTGTGGCACAAGTTCACATCCTGAAAATCTAAGAGGTGGAAAAATAAGACCGTTTCATCCGCCCAGTTACTGTAAACTTAGTGTTTAAAACCAAGTTTTCATCCTGAAATTGCAACTACACTGCGCTTGGAAAAATAGATCCATCTACAATGTAAACATGCATGATCACTTATGTGATAATAGCAAACTAGGAAGTCTGATCTAGGTGTATGAAAGATATCATCTTGATAAAAACTGATTTATGGCATAAACTTTACTTGATGTTTAAAAACTGACAGTTTGGTTGAGATTTTTTACTGCTGTTGTCTGGACATATTTTTGGTTTCATGGGAGCTTCAATAAATATCAAAAAGCTTTAAATTAAATTAGCGGTAAAATACCAACAGCCTATATCACAACAGGAAATTTTTATCTTTAAGGCATTGTGTTTGTGAAGCTTTGACAAACGGGTGATAGACATACTGTCAAAAAAAATACAGATGAGTTTTTCTCTATATCATTTTTTTTATTCTTATTATATGGAATACCACAAAATATTGTAATAAGCTAGGTTTATAGTTGATGTATTGAACTGGGCATGAGGAGGCGAGCGCTTTTCACTCCAACTGGACGATTTGGAAGGTGTTCTTGTGGAGCAGCTCTTCCTGCACTGGCACTTATATGATCCCTCTAGAGCACATGTGTCAAACTCAAGGCCCGGGGGCCAAATCTGGCCCACCGTAGCTTTTTATGTGGCCCTCTAGACTCCAGATTACATCAATAAATCCCTCTAGTTTATATATATAATGTTCTTTTAAAAGCTGTTTTATTTTCTGTCCCTCCAAATAAACACTGACATGTTAAGTGCTGATGATACAAAAACCTTGCTGACGTAGCCTGCTTCAGCTGGAAACAGGATATCCGGTCTAAAGTGAATTTAAAAATACATCAACAAAAAAAAAACCCCAAAATCACTAATTGTGAGTTTGACATGCATAACTGTGCATGTTAGTATCTCTGTTTACAGTAAAAGCTTCAATTTCCACTGTGTTATTGTTGCATAACCTCATGTTACACAGTCATCCCTCACTAGACCAGGAGTTAAAAAATAGAAAGAAACTGCTGCAGTGAAAAATCTGAGTCGAGCGTTTAAACTCAAACTGCATAATCAACATCTGGGTTGTGAAGTATAAATCAAAGACGGGAGGGTTTTTTTTTCCAACCTGCTCCAGTCACAGTAACATGAGAGCACACTCGTACGGCAGTGAGTTACAAACGGCAGAGAGGCAGAGCAGGTTAAAACACGTCGACACAAAACACCCCGCTTAGGGTGCAGTTACCGTTTTCGTCACACTGAGAAATCATTCTGCAGAGCCCTGCAGAAGGTTTCCTTTAAATACGGTTGAGACGTTACACAGTTACAAACTGGGTGTCTTTTCATGGCAGCTGGTTACACTTTTATATGTAGGGGTATCAAAAATGTGAACTACATTTTTCAGGGTTTTTTTTTTTCACAATAGAGGGTTAATTTGATGTTATGCCTGAATGGGCAACACTTCAGGGAGTGAATACTTTTGAAGTGAGGTTGCCGAACTATGGGGGACGATTACAAAAATCCATTTATGGTTAGCAGAACCCCTCATCATCCTCACATCCATCATGATGAGTCAGAAAACATGTATGCTTCTGAACATCACATGCTGTCCCTCAGTCTTCTCTGTTTTGTTTTTTTGCATAAACTTCATCAAACATCCAATGATGAAAAACAAATGCGGTCCTGCAGAATGCATTTATAAGATGGAGTGACAAAATATGCAAAAAAGGAAGAAAGCAATAAAAAGTAAAACAAATAATAACAAAAAAAGAGCCCAAAAGTGCTTCTTTGAAGTCCAGTCAACAAACTTGATGCAAGCTTCCCACATGTCTCCATCTGCTCTCATACGATACTCTCACTGGCAGACTTCTTCAGTTTGTTAGAGAGCAAGGAATGCTGGGAAGAGCTGGACTCCCTGGCTTCGGGAATGAGAAGACGCACTTTCTGATTTGTTCTTCTCCACTCGGAGTAGAGCTGACAGTGGTAGCGGAAAGAGACCTGGCGGACGGAAATGCGGAAGAGACGTCAGCAAAGGCACGAGGTTCTTTTTGCAGCTGGGCTGCGTCGGGAGTCATGCTCACCAGGGTCCAGAGGACGTAGATGGTGAAGAGGGCGATGGTGAGCGCGATGAGGCCCACGGCCTGCAGCCAGCTGCCCATGCGAAGGTGGTCCTGAGCCCCCCTCAGGCACAGCCAGCCGGAGATAGCCGCCAGTGGCGTGATGAAGAGGAAGCACACCATGTCGCAGAACAGCGTCCGCTTTTCGTTACGAGGGCCGGGGTCCTGCAGCCACTGTGGAGCGGGGAGGTGAAAGGTGAAAAACGAGAGTGGAAGAAAAGGGACATTGCAGATCTTCAAGCATGAAGTTCCCCGCAGATGTGTTCACAACCCCTAAGGAGATTTTCTCATCACCTAAACAACCGCAAACTTATTTTATTTTATTTCATTAGGATGTGTGACTCAACAAAAAGTGTTGTGTAATTGTAAAAATAAGGAAAATGTAAGATAAGAGTGAACAATACAAAACATTTATAGTTAAAAATTGAGTCAGGTTTGGTCAGCCTGACTAAATAGTTATCTCGCAGAGAGAAAAACGGGGAAATTTCAAGCATGCAGAGACGAGGTTACTTCAAAGAACCTGACGATAAAATGACAGCAAAAAGTGGAGCTGAATTCAAAATGTGCGCTACATTTTTCACACTTATTTCAACTAAGTATGACATAAACATGGGGGGGGAAAGTGCTAGTATGAAAACCTTTGCAAAGCCAGCGAATGAGACGAGAAAAAGAAGACGGACGCAGACGACGGTTACCTCTGTGAGCGGCTTGGGTCGCCTCTCGATGCTGAACTCTGTGTGACAGAGCTCGCAGTAGCTGGTGTTGGACGACGACAGCCACTTCTCCAGGCAGCTCTTGTGCACCGTGCCCAGCGTGCCCGTGCAGTCACACGGGGACAGGAGTCCCTCGCTGCTGCCCCCCTCGTGGCAAATGCGGCAGATGGGACCGTCGCTGATGCAAACGGACAACATTCGTTCAAACTCAAACTCCTGAATCCGGAGGAAACCGCTTGTCGCCATATTGAGATTGCGTGACAAGTCCGGGCCTCACCTTTGTACGCTCATGGGTTTGAGCACGGAGGACAGCAGCCGCCCGTCTAGCGCTGTGACCTGAGTGACGTAGAGGGCCTGGCATCCTTCGCCGCCCGCCTCCTCGACAATCTTCCACATGCCCCCCGTGCCGGCGCAGTCGCACAGGGAGCCGGGCAGGTGGCAGCACCCGCCTGTCGTCATGGTCGCCTCGTCCAGACGCTGGCCGCACAGGCAGAAGCGATGGCGTCGAGGGCTGTAGGCGCCGGATGGTCCGAGGACGGGGGAATAACAATGAGAGCGAACGTCTGCTGCTTTCCACCACAGAACAATGCCTCTACAGAGAAGCAGACATGCAGAGGTTTGATTGAGTTTGGTAAAAAAAAAATAAAATAAATAAATAAATTCAGTTTGAAAAGGAAAAAAAAAAAGTCCTGGTCTTTCTCAGTGGAAGACATATTTAAAAAGAGGAGCTAAACTAATCAGAAAAAAAAGACAGTAACATATTATGTTCTCAAATGCACCAGATTTTTACATCTCAAAAACTTGAATGTCACTGAAAATATATTTGCCACTTATTCCAGAAACCAAAATTAATTTACTGTATAGAAGAGTGAAATATTTTACATCTTTATTTCTTGTGATTCTGACAATTATGGCTCAGAGACAGTGAAAATCCAATATTCAGTGTCAGAAAATGAGAGATTACATAATAATAAAAATTGGGGTTTTTTTGTTTTGTTTTTTAAACAGAAATTTTTAAACAGAATGTTAAACAGAATCCTCGTAGGTGTGTTCATTTCTGTGCACTCAATATTTGGTTGGGCCTCTTTTCGCATGAATTACTGCATAAGTTGCGAGATGCCAAGTTGGAAAATGAAATCGGCGTCTCAACAAAGCAGAAGGAAGCACGATGTTCTCTAGAATTTCCTGGCAGGCGGCTGTGTCGACTGTGGACTTCATAAAAACGCAGTTGGCCAACACCGCATTGACCACAACTCGTTACCGACTGTGGAAACTTCACACTGGACTTCAAGAAACGTGGAGTCTACGCCTCGCCACTCTTTCATTTGGATCTTGATTTCCAAATGAAACGCAAACTTGACTTTCCTCTGAAAACTGAACCACCGAGTGACGGTGATGATTTTTCTCCTCAGCTCAGGTAAGACACTTCTGACTTTCTTTCTGGTTCAGGAGTGGCTTGACAAATGGGACATTTGTGGTCCTTGTGTAAGATTCATTTGAGCATTGAATTCCTGAATGGATTTTTTTCCTTTTGCCCGTACACCTTTCCTACCACCGAACTTTTTCTGAATATGTATTTATACACAGCATTCTGATCAGCTTCTTTGGTTATGGAGGGGTCAAAACTTTGAATTTGAGCTAAATATACAGCATATCACAATCACAACTCTAGGTAGGTATTAAATTAAGTGAACCAAACTAAAGTAGTTCAAGTTAACCCAAACTAACCAATCAAGCCAAATAAACCACCAAACCAGGAATCCAAGTGGAAGAGAGGGGAGGGATACGATTTGAAAATGTTGTGAAACATAATAAATTTAGGCCATGATCATCAAAATTACAAGAAATAAAGGCTTAAAATACTCCACCATGTGCGACTAACATAGAAGGCCTGACGTCACTCGTTTCAGAAATGAGTGAAATTATCAGGAATCTTTTCATGACGTTACCCCGGCTTTACTCTGTTGACAACAAAACCTGTTCATTTATTTGTTGGAAAAGATGGGAGGAAGAAAAAAAAAAACCATAAGAAAAAACAGATGCTTGTTTGGTACATAAATCACAGTTCATTTATTTCTGACAGTTTCAGTCTTTTTCCTCTCGTCTCCGTAGGATTACATGCAACACTCCATGCATTCATCTTTTCATACTTGCATATTTAACAAATTAACTCTTAAATAGGCCGATTATTCTTTCGTTTATAAAAAAAAAACAGAACGTCAAAGAGGGATGATGTTCTGATTAATAACCACATGAAAACAACCACTGAGCTGTTTTCAGTTCCATTTCTTGTGCAAATAAAATCTATGAGTTAAAATCCAAGTAAAATGACGTTTTACCAAACCATAAAAATCTGTGCTTACATTACTTTGCTATCAAAACAAACACTTTGTGTTTGATCGTGCTATACATTTGCACTAAACCTTTTTTTTTTGAGTAAATGATGTAAAACAGGGATATTTTAACTCAATATTTCCAGTCCACATGTGGGAAACCACGAATGCATTTCCTGCCACGCCAGCAGACACATTCTTCTTTAGAATTGCTTTGCATCATCTATGAGAGAGCTGGTGTTTTGGAAACAGACCAGTTCTTTTTTTCTTCCCAAAGCAGTTGTTAAAAGACCAAAGTGATGTCAGCAGCCGTGACTGAGATGTGTGGCCCACTGATAACCAGCTGGTTGTCTCCAGATAACCCACACAGGAGGCTGAACCGGCTAGATTTGGGGCCACATTTGTGTCTTAGGCAAGCAAATTGGGGTGTCTTGCATATTAATTACAAATGAACATGACCAACAGAAATTTGTACTTACTGATAAATTTCAGTTTGGACATGCATGTCTCACTATTTTTGAATAGAGAGGAAATGAATCATTTTTTAGGAAATCTACTCAGACTAAAACAAGTGGTATGAAAAAAAAAAGAAAAAAAAAAAGAAGAAGTTCTCCACTAAACCTGAGATCTATGTCAACTTGTATTAATGCAACAGCATCTCCACTACAGACCAGACAACAGTCTCCTGAATCTACAGAGGAACTTGCAGGGTTAAAGCATTTGGTTTAAGCTTAAGGGCCCAGATTTCAACTTCCTTCCTGAATTATTGAGCAAATAAGTTGATGCCTTACTTGATGCGATTAGGACGGTGTCACAATCCTTGACCCAGATAAACAAAGAGGTAACCAACCCCCCTCCTCTCCAAATCAGAAACAACAGCTAAACCTAATCATTTACTGTCTGTTTCGACACGGGCCGAGTGTAAACACTGGGATTAAACCAGACACTTATAGTTTTATTTCAGATCAACGCGTGGATTTAAAGACAACACGGCACACTGGTCGAAAACAAAAAAAGAGTGGTGAACGTAAACGGTGAAGTGGGTATGTTTTCTTTCTGCTCTGGCTTTCAGCGGCTAATGTTGCAGCTGCAGACAGATGTTGGGGCTTTGACACAGGCTATTGTCTGGAGCTCAGTAGCGGCGTCATGGCACCGAAAGCATACGTCGGCAGACGGGCAATGTGGTTCATGAAGACAATTCCTGCTGATAGCTGAAATATTACGCAACATTAAACGCTTCTTTATGTTTTCTGGTTAAAAACAAACACGCTGAATAGCCGAGCTGTGTTAGCTGTCAGTGAGCGGCTGCTAACACCCCGTTAGCGGCTATAAGACATAAAAGCTAACAGCTACTCACCTTCTTCGGTCTTCAGTGACTTTTCAAGGCAGCTTTCATCAGCGCCCCTTTAGCCTCGCTTTGTCTCCTCACTCCATTTTCACTGTAGGTCGGAAGGAACAACAAAACAATTGTGCGACAGCTCAGCTAGAGCTGTCTGAGCTGTGCTAGCCGACTACAGCACCTCCCTGTCTGTCTCCTGTCAGCTGATAACTCGGCCCAGACCAGGCTTCCGCTTTCCTGGGGCTTTAAATACTGCCCCCGAGGATCTTCATCATCATCACCTTTTACAGCCTGGGTCTGCGGTCAGGGAAGGCGTGCACTGCCCCGAGAAGTGATGGTGGATGACAGATGCATGCTCATCAGAGGAAATAAACAGGGACGTGGGCTCAAAACTGTCAAAACAATGAACTGTAAACATTCAGAGCCACCAGGACAAAGGAAGCCCCTTTATGACTACTATGCCATATGAGGACCATTTGGAAATACGATTCTCATAAATAGTTTGATACTAGTTAAATATTTTTTTACAGGGTTTTGTCAAGACTTTGAAGAGGAGGGAAAATAGTACCTGGTTTTGAAAACCTGAAAATGTTACCTATTCTTTTGAAGAAGAAAGATTAAACTCGGTCGGATCTGAGTCGGTATGTTAGACGTTGATTCTTGAAGAAATTTTAGGTCTTGACTTTGACTCTTAACTCATACGCTCCATGTTTAGGGTTGTTCTGCTGATGAAAATCATGATGTGGATATAGGGTGTTCAGTTTGTACCACCACCAGAGAGGAGAGTTGAATTTTGGTCTGATCTGAGCAGAGTGCCTTTTTCCACATTTGTGGCGCCTCTACCTGTAGGAAGCTATTACAAGCACTCCTCGCTGCTTTTTATTATCTAACCCAGCTCTAAACTTCACAACTTTATCCCTGACCCGTCTGGTGTGATCTCAAGCAAACCTCTCTGAAACCTTCACAACGTTGAGAATAAACTGGCCTCAGCAACCCATAACAACTGCTTACCATTCAGGCAACGGCTTTACACACTTCTTTTTATTTCAGCATCTCATGAGCAATGTCAAAGAAAACTGCTCACTTGGCAGGCATTTATTTTGTGGAAATGTTAGATCACATTGGATAAATTGTACAGAATCCCCTCCCCCCCCCCCCCCCCCAACACATAAGGGGGAAAAAAACAACAAAAAAACATTTTATCCATTTACTGAAATTAAGATTTTGTGTTTTCAGGTCCTTTTTTCTCAGATAAGTGTAAAAAGTTAAAAGGTTGAATTTGTTGTGACTGAAATGTCATCAGATTAAAACAGATTTTAAATCCAATCCAGTTTGATATTTAACACATTCAACTGACAGCAAAAGCTGCAAAAAAAAAATTCTCCAGGATAAAAAAAAAAAAAAAAGTGTTCTTGTCTAAGTGTTTGGAAATTATGATTGGATGTGTTTCTGTGAAACTGTAGGACATTAGTGCAAAAACATCAAAGTTTGATCTCAGCCAAATTAAGATAAAAGAACAGGAATCAGATCACATGATTTCACATATCAAGCACGCAACAAAATAGCTCATCCATGGAGCATTACCCATTGTTTTTTTTTTTTTTTTTTTGCAGTTAGCCTGGAAAATGCATGAGGACTGCAATAGTTTCCTTTGGTATCTTTGTGCTCTATGATCAACACACATCCAGAAAGACACACACATACAATTAAATCACAGCATTTGTTTCACACCCGCCCACATTAAATCAGTCAGTCACAGCCAGTGGCTCTTGCCGATTTCATACCAGGATGGGCAAAAGGGACTCAAAGTAGCAAGCAGAAATTTCAGACCTTCTTTCTCCTTGGCTCCTCCTCTACAGCAGGACAGGGCAGAATCAGCTCAACAACAAAAGAGATGAAGAGTTTCCACTGTGGAAAACTGTGTCATGAGTCTTTATGCAGACTAGGAAGAGACCTGCTGATCCCTCACCAGTCCCTCGACGGGAGCGGGTCAATAGGATCGTCGTCTCATGAATTATAAACAGATTGTAGTTTACTACAGGCTCTGCCTGCTTAAAGCGCCTTTCACCTGGCCACACCAAGAGAGAAAAATATTTAAGATGTTTTTTCTTAGAAATCAAAGGAAGACCAAAAGAAGAAAAAGAAACCCAGCAAAAAATGAAAGTCAAATTAAAGTTTTGACATTCCGGCTGTTTTGAAAACATGAGATCGTAACGAGAGCAGCATGAAAGTTGAAATGAATCAGGAAGGAAAACAGAAGAGGTTGGCAGAGAACACATGAGGGGTCACAGGCTTTGACAGCAGGGCAGTTTGTTCCCCCTCTGCCCATCCATGGTTGGAGGGACACTGATGTCCACGACGTTGTTGCCTGGAGAATCGTCGTGCGCAGATCTGTCTGATATTTGCCTCTGAGATACAATCCGGTAGATTTCTGTGGGGGGGGGAAATAAAAAAAACAACAAGGATGTGACAGAGTGGAAATGGTTTGTGTCAAACTGAATCGTTGGTGAATCTCTTCTCCTACCTGTGAGAATATTCTTGAATGCTTCTTCTACATTAGTGGAGTCCAGGGCTGACGTTTCAATAAATGACAGAGTGTTCTTCTCTGAATTTGAGACAAAACACAAAGAGATCAAAATACATCCTTAAAGTGTGTTTACAGTCATTAACTGGGTGGTTTAAACAGGAATGGATGGAGTTCAGATCCAGCCATTGACTGGCTTTGTCTACATGATCACATCAGGACAAATCGTGCATCTGATAACTCCCTAATGAACTACAAATGTTTTTAGATGTTTCTGAAGGCTGAAGTGATCTAAAAGTATGTTAGTACTTTGGGTTAAGAAAGGAAAGTAAAGGTGTAATGCAAATGGTATTTTTTTTTTCCTTTAGCGTTTCACTAGGATCTATGTTTCTTTATTTTCAGCTTAACCTCATTGTATTGAACGTTCTCGATCATTTTATTACATAAACAGTAACAATTTTACCATAATTTTAGGTACTTAGTTATTTGCTAGGGCTAACAGTTTACATATATAATTAATACTTTCAAATATTGTAGAATTTCTTGTATACAAAAACGTAAAAAGGTTTTACGATAAATAAATAAAATAGATGGATGGCTGGATACGGCATTTAAAAAATGGGACAAGTAATAAAGCTTGAAACAATTCTGTCCTCCCAGTCAGTAAATAATGCTCATTATGGCTCTTTAGCATCTAAACACAGCTGAGCCTGTAATAACAAACACACTTATTAAACAACTAACCCGCGAAGGCTCGAGCCTCGTCGGTGGGCACGGCCCTGAGGTGGCGGAGGTCGCTCTTGTTCCCCACCAGCATGATGACGATGTTGTTGTCGGCGTGGTCCCTCAGCTCCTTCAGCCAGCGCTCCACGTTCTCGTACGTCAGGTGCTTGGCGATGTCGTAGACTAGCAGCGCTCCGACCGCGCCCCGGTAGTACCTGAGGGCAAGAAAGGAAGAGTGAAAAAAAAAAACACGACAAAAAATGTTTATCTGAAATATTTTACATGTAGGCTTGTAACTTTGAATATAACGGGAAATAATCTGAAAAACAAAAGTTACAGGAGGACGAAGATTTCGTTTGCATGAGGAATAAACACCAACTGCTGAGCTACAATCTTTAACCAGAAGGCATATTTCTAAATAGGTAACTGCTGTCAAAAGACTAATACAACACAGACTCACGCTGAGGTGATTGCTCTGTAGCGCTCCTGTCCCGCTGTGTCCCAAATTTGAGCCTTTATCATCTTCCCATCCACCTGGATGCTGCGGGTGGCGAACTCCACCCCGATGGTGCTCTTGCTCTCCAGGTTGAACTCATTCCGGGTGAAACGGGACAGCAGGTTACTCTTCCCCACGCCCGAATCTCCGATTAGAACCACTAAACGAACCAGGTACACATGTTAAAAAGCCATGTTGTTATGTTGTGGATGGCTGGTAGGTGGTTAAATTCAACCCCACCCAGATCACGTTGGCAGATTTAATGGGCTTTGTTATAAAACTGTGATGACAGCCTCGTGCTTATCTCATGGACGTGCATTTATCACAGTATGTAACGTAGTTTAATTTAGCTCCACACTCAGAAGCTGTAAAGCTTACATGATGTGTGCATAGATGCACCAATCAGTGGACAAAGAGATCAGAATCAGCTAACTTTTCTTTATTACCTCTAATCTGAGAGCAGCGCTTCAACTACTGGGAAAACCCCCCAAAATTATAGGAATAATATTGTAATTCCTTCCTTGATGCTTGGTTTACAGAGTGCATCCTCTGTCGAAGAACCTGCAGCACACTTTCATAATGCATCACAGCCATAATGAGCAAAATCTGCATTGTGTCTCATTGCACATGAGAGCAGAAACAGATGCAGCAAATTTTTTTTCAATGTGATTTTGAACCATCCTGTGTCTTTTTTTTAAAAAACACACAAATGACTCATTAGTTATATCAAAATGACAAAGTTCGGTTTCTTGGAAGAAATGAATTTTTTTTTAAAAAGAAGGATGAGTCAGGACTTCTCACAGTACTGTAAGAAAAGATGAATCAGTCAGGTTTCTGTAACGATCTCCAATAATTTTGAGGTTTGACATGACAGCTTTGATTGTGACTGGTTCTGAGCTTTGTTTTATTCCAAGGACGTATAAAAGCGCTCCTGCTCATCACTTCCCTTTCAGTTTCAGAACAGAACAGGACATATGTTTGGAAATTAAAGTTTTTGTCCCCGACAGCATTAACAAACAGTAATCTGGCTTGTTTTCATATTGCTTTAGGAGTGATGGCTTCTTCTTTGCTCAATAGCAAATCATTCTGGATTCATTCTCTTTGCTTTTACTTCAGTTCTGGGTTTGATACATAAATTTCACAGCAAAACAGAGAACACAGAATCATCTCCCTGCTGAACAGTCAGATGAATGGATCCCTATGGTACATAGGGTACATTTTGGACAAATGAGTGACTTTCAAGAAAGTAACAAAATTATCTCTTATTTTACAAGTCTCTGACAAATAGACCTATCTGACCTAGAGCGGGAACTGTTTAATCTGTTTCATGTCAAAGATAAAAAGGTAACGTTTGTTTTTATACAATGTGAGTCAATATCTAGCTCTTAACTGTACATATCAAAGATGACAGGATAACGCCTTAAATAGATACTTTAATTATGTTAGTAAGGTTTATTAAAGGTGTTAAAACTTCATTTAGCAACAACATGTTTAACAGAATGAGCAGTGTCAAAAATTAAAGCGTTTCAAATAATTGTTTTTAAAATGAGAAGCAGCTAATATGTTAGCAAACAGCTTTGCATAAAACAAATTACGGCCAAACATTGGACATCACGGGACTTCCTTTACAGAGACTCTACAGGAAAGTACAACAAAGATTATGCGATTTCCATCCGAAAATGCTATAAACCGAATTACTTAGTTGTCTTTTCTTATGTCACTTAGTGTTCAAGCTAACTTAGCATCTCTACAGCTGACTTCCTCAGTTTGCTAACATCACGGAGTCACAGCAAACACGGTCTGTCCGCCGCCAGTCACCCACTTCCCCACAACCAATTACCTTTAAACAAATAGTCGTATTCGTCATCTCGAGTTCCCATGGTCGACCAGTATCTTTTTCAACTTCGTATTTCCAACAAATACCAACAATTCTCTCCGTCTACCGGGTAGCTTGCAACCTGGCACCGCCCTCAAAGCAAGCTAAGAGCACGTGAGTTTGGAATCCTTGACTTTGACCAATAGGAAGGCTAATCCTATTGACGGACAAATCTATGAACCAATCAAAACAGTTCTTTGGAGATGCCAATCAAACTACGTAAACAACGGAGAAGACGACAAGGTATTACTGCTTTTGGTCTCCTGACGTCCTGAAACGTTCCTAAGTGTCAGCTTTTTCCTCAGATTAAATTAAGTTAATTATCTGAGAAAACATTGATGTTTATATTTTGACTGCTTTCTTTAATACTATATTTTATTTTATATTATATATATTGCATATGTTACCCACTGGTAACCCAGTGCTCTTACTAAAAATCTAACATCTGGACTCTTAAAAAATGGCATGGTATTTCAAAAATATTCATAATCTTTAAACTTTTCGCATTTTTTTGGGACGTCACAACCACAAGCCTCGGTGTATTTTATATACATTTAATGCAACAAGCCAATTTACATGACATGACACATGATTTTGAAAAATTAACATTCACAATTCCCTCCACCCAAAAAACAAGCCTGAAAGTGTGGTGGGCATATGTTCCTAGTGTCCTTTTAATATGACACCCGGAAATAAAACTCAATGGAACCAACTGTCTGTCTGTATGTAATTTCATCTCACCACAAGTAAAAGCTGTTGTGGAATAATCAGCTGAGACTAAATTTAGCTTCTGTTCTGCATGAAAAAACACAGTGTGTGGAAGAAAACTAATACAGCACGCCAACACTACAACATGGCTGCAAATTCATTCTGAGGGAATGTTTTCTTCAGCAAGTACAAAGAAGCCGGTCAGTGTTGACAGGATTATTTTAAATGGAGCTAAATATAGGGCAATCCGTGAAGGAAATGTATCTGAGGCTGAAGAAGACTTGAGACTGGGACAAAGGTTCACTTCAAATGGTTCAGATCAAAGCATGTTCATGTTTAAAATGGTTATGTCAGACCAAACTGAAATCTAATTTAATGTCTACAGAAAGACCAACAAACAAATGTTTGCAATCTCCTTCCAGCTTATTTTGAACTATTTTACTAAGGAAGACGAGGTAAAAATGTCCAGTTTCTACAAAGCTGATAGAGATGTATGCAACTTGCATACTTGAATTATAGCAAAACGTTAGTGTGAGTAGAAGCACACACTTTTCATACCTTTTAGAAATTCACAAGTATACAGCACTTTCTGTTGGTCTGTCACATAAAATCCCAATCAATTAAGTTTGGGGTACTGTAAAAAAGTTACATGTTCAACTATTTTACTTGTATTTGTATGAGTGCCGCTAGTTGTTGTTGTTGTAATTAAATTTTTCTATAAATCAGTTTGTTTTTTTCTACTGGGATAAAGAAAATCTAAATATTTTCAAGCATGCCAATGATTGTTGAAGAGACATACGCCCAGAAATGTAAGATAACGAATTCAATACTGACCATGTGTGTCTGGTTTACTGCTTTTAATTTCACTATTGTTACATTTGTACTTCATGCACTGTTTTTATATGATTACATCCCCCCACAACACGCCGTCACTTAATAATTATAAGCATCAAACCATCTGATTTCCCCCAGGAATAAATGCACAACATTTTCTCCATGGACAATTCATAGAACTGCTTTATTTCATATTCATTCTGATTGAATCCAAACACACACACACACACACACAGCCATCTATTTACTCCCATATATAAATAGATGAATGTACACAGATATACATAAAATACACGTTTCTGATATGCATATTTATTTGTGAAATCATGCTATGTCTTCTGCAACGGACTCTCCCTATTGGACGAGGGCACACGGCGATTTGAGAACACAACACGGCTGAACAGTTGGAAGAATCCCTAATCGATTTGCATGTAAGATAAAAACCCACAAGTCTTTCAGTTTCAGAAATCATACAAAGGAACAGCTGTGGGGTTTACACGCCATAGATGTACAGCAGCTGCAGCTGAACAGACACACTGAAGAATGTGGTTTAAATTATGCAGATTGCAGCCATGCAATCGCTTCTTAACCATCAGCAAAAATAAAACCAAATAAAAATAAGATTCTCCGATTCCAATGGAAAATATATTTGTATATCTTTATATATGTATTTATAGATTTATGTACATATTCTCAAGAAAACAGCAATGAGGAAGGAAAAGAAAATAAATACATGAATACAGGTGGGGAAAAAAAAGATATATATAAACAATAGACCCACGTGTAAAACTTTCCAATAAGGCGAAAAAACAAACAACAGACTGTACAAAAATAAAAATGCTGCTATGGTCTTCATCTGATGAACAGCAAACTGATAACTGGCCACTGCACATCATGAGAACAAACTGATTTCTATTTTGCATGGCAGACGTTGATGGGTCCTCCTTTACGCTCACGAGTGCATGTAGAAACTGACTGAAGGAAGGAAGTCGCTCTTGAGTTTGCACAAATGTTTTTAGTTGAAACCCAAAGATGTGAAGCACAGACCCTACAGCAGACACTAACATTTAAAATGATAAACACACACACACACACACACAGTGGTAAAATAAATGTCAGCATCTGTGTGAGAGAAAGAAAAAAAAAAAACAACTACAAGTGCATCTCAGTAAATCGGAACATTATGGTTCATTTATTCAAGCTGTGACTTTCGTGTAGTAAATGGGTTCATTACACGCACAATGATGTATCTCATGTGTTTATTTGTGGTAATTTTGATGATTATGGGCTACAGCTAATGAAAACTCAAAGTTCAGTAAGGAAGTTATGTATGACTAAAAGAAAAATAAAGCATTTGATGCCCAACCGAACAGCATGTAGGAATGAAATGCAAAGGTTTTCTTTGCAAAAGTTACTGCATCAGTGCGGCGTGGCATGGAAACGATCAACCCCTGGCTCTGCGGATGTGTGATAGATGCATTTCATAAAGGCCTTCAGGTCATCTGCATTATAGGATCTTGTGTCCCTTTCTGTAGAATTTACAGAAACTGGATTTTGTTTTTTGTTTTTCTCTCATATCTGCGAACCACAACCTTCAAATTTAAACAGAAAAATACATGTTTGCAGTACATTTCAAAATGTACAAAAACAAAATCTTTGACGACGTTCTGATTTACTGAGATTCACCTGGATGACTTCTGCGTAATGTGTGCATGTTTTATTTGGCCTCTATCACTGGTTCATCATTCAGGTCCCCGTATTAAGTGCAAACAAAGTTTAGCTCATTCACAAACTGCGTCAACACGGCAATGTAGTGCATTCATCCAAATATACAGATAACAGCTACAATATTGACTGCAAATACTACAACTGATAGTCTACAACTACAAAACGTCTAAACCGTTCACTTGGTGGGTTTCTGATGCGAGGAGGGGATTGCTAAGAGGAACAATGTCACTGATATTTACCCCCGTCATCCGCCGTTCGAACTCTGAATCTTTTTTTTTTGTTGTGCATTTGTCCAAAAGGTGGGGCTCCAACTGGAAGACACTCCAATGGAGTTCATAAAAAAATCCTCTTATGACAATGTCTGTAGTTTCCATGTGGCGATTGACGTCAGCTGTGTGGAAGAAAAATTCCCGTTTGCTTCAGCGTACTGAAAAATGTACTAACACTGCAATTAAATGGCAAAAATAAAAGCTCTTTGGGTGCATTTAAGAAAGCTTTTTGTAATGGAAACCGCCCCCCCCACTACGGGAAAAGTGGAAAACACTTAAAGAAAGATACGGAGAAACTATTATAAATTAAGTATAAATTACATCTATTGTGTAAATTCACCAAGATTTTTAGCTAAACCTCCCGTTTTGCTCCTTCTCTTATTAAACTACGCTGCATATTTTTCTCTTCTGGGAATGTGCGGATGACAGAAATGTGCTGCTGATGGCTTCGATGCGGAGCCCTACAGGTTTTCTCACTGAATTCTCTCAAATCTGTTTCGAGTTTACATCATTTTAACCCCGCCGCAACATGTGGAGTTAAAGAGGCTCTCAGCTGGTGCACTTGGATGGACACGAGGCTGCGGTCGACTTAAGAACCGCTTCGCTTGGAAACCTTCCATCGTGTGACGATGCACTTATGCAGTTCACCATTTGGAGATGGTTGTTTTCTTTGTTTGATCTAATGAGGACTTTTTTTGGCAGTACCTTGCAAAAGTATGTACACTGAGATTAAAGGTTAAATTACACACAGATGGGCTTTGTTAACATGTTAGTTGAACGACTGATTACACGGAGCTAGACTCATATGCACGCCACGATTTCCAGACTGTTATTTGAACGATATTTTCTAAATCATGTATCAATTTACCTTCCACTACACAATATGCAACAGACATATATCAAATACTATCTAAGTAAAATTTTTGGTTAAGACAAAATGCGGGGAAAAATGCAGTGAAATGGACTTCTGCAGCCTCTTGAGGTTATATAAGGACAGGTCTAATCTTTGACAGAAACTATGGTTTAATTCCCATCTCTTGCCTTTGTAGGAACCTGCATTGGCAAGGTTGGTTGGTTGGTTTTCCATAGTATGAGCTCTAGTTAGATTGACTGTGGTTCTGATGTTTGTTTGGCCCAGTTCACTCTTCTAATAAATCACAGATTATGACTCCCTGATCTAATCAAAAATAATTTTAAGTGACCTCCTCCTTTTGGTAGATATTTCACTATCGGAGTCACGCAGTTTTCCTCAAGGCATACCGGGGCTCGTCCAATTTATGGCTCTCTATGTTCTCCAAAGTGGCTCTTAGTAACTTTGGTGTTGCGGTAATTGAAAGTTTTTAAATATAAAGGTAACAGAAAGATTTCATTTTATTTATTAGTTCTATTTTTTTTGTCGTTTGGTCTCAAACTATTTTTCTTCTTTCTCTATTTCCATTATTGTCAAATGTTACGTTCAGGAAAACTGATCATTTTTCTCTTTTTAGAAGGGTGTCTTGCAACCTAAAAATTTAATATTGCAGGTGCAAAACTCGATGAGCCATCTATTAGAGGACGAGTTAGGTTTTGTCACCCTAATAAGCAAAATTAATCAGGGAGCAAAACTGGCTCTTTAGAGTGCAGAGGTTGCTGAGCCGTCCAGAAAATGACCTTTAATCATCGGTTCGAAGCATCCTCCGGCAGGTGCAAATTAACATGCAAAACGGTGAAATGACCCTCACCCTCGGACATAAAAAAAAAATGGCGACATTGCTGGAAAGAGCGCATTAAATCTGTTAAGACCCAACAATGTTGACTCAACTGTAAAACTGGTGTTTGAAGAGAGCACTTCTTAAAGGTGAACCCCTGAAATTTGTAACCTGCCTTCTTCACACTTGTCTTTACAAAACCTGTGCCTAACTAATTAGCTGTATTGTATACCTGTGGATGCCTAAATGCATCAGGACATAGAAGTACGGATATGTAAACAAAGTAGGTTTCAAATGTTTCCAAAACCTCCCAGCCTCTGTAGATTCAGTGAGAAAATCTGTTTAAAGTCTGTTAAGAGGGGCCGATTCAGAAGAGGTGTTGCATGTATGTCAAACATATACTACTACAGCCTTTCACAGACTATGTCACACATATACAGAGATAAATCCTTAAATCGATATAATAAATTTCATCTGTCGAGGGTGAAAGGCAGGGATGGTTGGACATCAGTGAAGTCATCACTGTCAGGTGTTTTTTGTTCTTTTTTTTCTCGCTCCTCAGGTGTTCAAGTCACTTTTCCCTCCGGATATGCTTACAATCCTGCTGCACGCAGAGATCGTGCTTCTGCTATTGCCGTCTGGACTTCAGACTGATGAGTCTTCTCTTCTGAGACGTTCACTCCCCTCTTTCTCTCTCTCTCCGTCTCTCTCTCCACCACAAAAACAGGGTTTACTGCAGGAGACAGACAGAGACATTTGACATCACTTAAACGCGAGTAGGAGCTTAATCTGATCTGGGAAAAACAGGAGCAAAGAAGTCAAACATTTATAAAAACCTAAAGGAAATGGGAGGATAGGAAGGTGAGCGCAGGAGCAGAGTTAAAACAAGGCATGCAGTGTTTTGGTCCTTGTCAGAAAAATTGGATTGATAAACCTTCGTGTGTCAACCTCTGAAACATCCAACATTTTAGACCAGAACATCATGTAAAGAATAAAGTCATGGAGGCTCATAAATCTGTGAAAATTTAATTCAGATGGTTACTAAAACCAATTTGAATGATCAGTTATCGGCTTTTTGTGGCCCCAAACTGAAGTGCTGAAAGGTGACAATGACAGCATCCCTACAACTAGTGATCGTTTGGTCTTTACTATAATATATGAAAGTATTAGTAAAACCCTACTTTAGAGTGACTCCGCCCTCCCACATGGAGTCACATTGCCTTAAAGAAAAATAACCTAGAGTTGGCATCAGTAGAGATCAGGAAACAAAACTCTGATCTCTTTTCCTTTACTGTAACTATTGGCTACACCCTATACAATACTGGAAAAAGAAAGAAAACTTAAACATGTATATGTTTTTAAAAAGGGGCTCAAAACGCCTCTAGGCGGCATGTTTGAGAGTAGAAGATGATAAACAATGTTGGGAGACACACGTGATGGCTGACTGGACTAAATGATCAGGCAGGCAGGCAGGCGGGCTGTGAGCATTTCCATCCATTTATTAATGAAAAATGAATATAGGGACTGGCCTTGCTGGACACATATCAAGCCTATTCCTGAAACATAAATGAACCTAGACCTAGAGACCTGTTCCAACTTTTAACGAGCCGTCCTTTCCATCACTGTAACCAACACCTCATTCCTGATCTGAGGGAAATCCCTGAACTTTTATATAAAGAGATTTTTCTTTTTAAAGTCTGATGCTTATCACTTACTGTCTCTCTTTCCCAATCCCCATCTGGCAGGGTCTTACACTCTGAGCCATAGTGTAGCGGAGAGTACACCCAGGTCCTGTCCTCTGGAGGCTGTTTTTACACGCCCACCACAGCAGAGGGGGCCAGAGGGACAGAGGAAAAGGCCACAGGCACAGAGACAAGCAGCGGGGGCAGGCAGGAGAGAAAGACACCGGAGATCACAGGAGAAAAGACAAGACAGGAAATGAAAGATTAGGGATGCATAAAGGAGGAAATGTCTGAGACAAATCAGAGTGTGAATCTGACATGCTGAAAGAGCTAATCCTAAAAACAAAAACATGTCGATGTTAATAAGGTTGTTAGAGAGCTAGAGACAGAGAGAGAGAGAGAGAGATGCAGTAAATGTGTAAATACTAACAAAGCGTGTTTGAATCACATGTCTTTGTGGCTTTTGCCCTTATGGAGGAACACCAGGTTTAGGATGAGCTTCGGCGTTGTGCAAGCAGGCAGTATGAGGAGAGAGGAGGAGGAGATGGGAGGAGCCAGGATGCCAGGACAGTCAGACACAGAAAGCATCCTCAGACAGAGCAAAGCAAGTCAACTGGCGGCTTGTTTTGTTTACCCTCCCCTCCCCCAAAAATCTTCACACACCAGTGACTTTTTCACATTACAATCTCAAATGTATTCATTTGTTGCTCCAACATTAACTCAGTGAACCAACACAAAGTTTTTATATGATTGTGAAGTGGACAGAAAAATGCGACACGGTTTTCTAACATTATCAACGTGAAGTCTGAAAGGCACCGCATCCCGACTCACTAGAACTCCCCTTCACTTCAGGGAGTGGGGAAAAATGTCTCCGCTATGTAGAAACTGGACTTTGTACTCAAATTATGTTTGCAATAATGCTCAAGCTTGTTCAAGTTAAATGGAAAATGTCTTTTAGCAAGTCTTGCCACAAATTCTCAGGTGTATTCAATCCACATGAACCGGTTTTTAATCACTCCACTAGGGCTCAAACAATTCATTGGATTAATCGTGATTAATCAATTTTAGAACTAAAATATGATTAAACGCGGTTACTGTGTCCAGCTTAGTGATGGAAATCACACTTCTTTTTGAGACTGGTGTCCGGAAGAAGCGTGTTACAAATGGGAATGTTTTTCAAGAGCCGCATTTGTGTTGTGTAGTTATTTTATTGTGACAATTTTTTTAAAGAGTCACACTGTACATGTGCTGTTTACGGTATGTAAAGTCACACTGAGTCAGGTCTTCTTGTCATGGTGTCTAATGCACAGGAGGAGGAGTGGGGAAACAAGCAATCAACAGATGTGACTTGACTAAGGACAGCAATAAAAAGCCTGTCTTTTGTCAACCTTCCTCCTACTCTTCGCTATGAGGGGAGATGGCTTTGTTTTTTCTGTCAACATCCTCACCAATCCTCCAGCAGTGTAAAAAAGAACAACAAAAAAGAAATATGACAAGCAGAGCTCTAGATAACCCTGTTTCTTCTCAACACATCCTGTATGAAGCGCACAGCGTCAATCTAGGCTAAGATCAGGGAAGCTACACGGGCAAGGAGGCTACTGGCGCTCTTACTGGCCAACGCGACTGGCATTTCCTCCTCTGCCTGAAGGGAACGAACACCCAGGTGCTCCCGTTGGGAAGCTGAGATGTGTTGCGCATGGTGGCAAAACAAAACAGAATGCATGGCGGGAAACGGAGAGGCGAAAAAACAGAAAATAAAGTAAAACAGAAAATGATGCGAAATGAGGTGAGAATGGATGACAGTCCTGGAGGTGAGATGTCCCTGCAGGGATCCACGGGATGAGTCAGTGGAGGGGTGGGGAGGGAGTGGTTCACAACTTGAGCGTCTTTTTATATCCTGCCTTCGTTCATTATCACCGTCTCACTACTTTCAACAGTGACTCATGAGGACAAACACATGACTGAGACAGTGAAGACAAAGATGGAGTACGGTGCATTAGAAGACGACAAAGAAGTTATCTGAAAAGCTGGGGTTGAATGGATGAAGTCGAAAGAAGCAGAAATGAATCTGGTGATGGCAAAAATAAAAATAAAACTCAACTACAAGCTGGTCAGATTAACTCCTTTTTTGTGATTTATTAATCATACATGTTCTCTCTCAGGGTGAATTGTAGTCAAATGTTCTTTTTTGATCTATAAGGTAAACATCCTCCTTTAGCACAATTTGAATATAAAGGAAAACTTTGACCCGCAGGTTTTGTTTGTTTGTTTTGTTTTAGGCTGTGAGCTCCATTACCTCATGGGACATGTTTTAAGAAATGTGCAGCACAATAAGATATAAGATAAGACAAGATGAGGAAATTGTTTAGGATAAGGCCCATAGCCAGTTGTAACACTCTCTTTTTACATTTTGTCATGGTAAAACCATTAAAAGTGTGGTGTGCATTTGCATTGAGCCACTTTTACTCTGACACCACAAAATTAAATCCAATGCAACCAATAAACTTCACTTAACTACTTCACAGCTGGTCTGTGATGGATTTAGAGGTTTGTTAGAGCACAACAGTGAATAAACAGCAAAGTTGGTAGTGACATATGATAGTTGTTAAAGCATCATGAAGTGGTTCTGACTTGGGCTGAATCCAAAAGGACTTCCCAGTTTTCAGATTCAAATTTGTAATTTTGCACATTTACTAACATAACACTATAATTTTTCTTTCACTGTACAGTCACATACTACTTTGGGTTGATCTTTCACATAAAACGCCAATAAAATGCACTGAAGCTTGTGGTTGCAAAGCGAAATAAAACGGTTCTGATTGCTTAGCTGTGCAGTTTGTGTGCTGCGTAAATTGATCCCAGTTCAATTCCTGCTTTTATTGTTGGGGGGTCTGAACTAGTGTTTCTGGAAGATCCATTTGTCGTGGATGTTGTGTTTCTCTTATTCGTCAGGAGTCTGAAAATAAAACTGGTGCTGCTTGAGCCAAAGCACTTAATGTAGGTAAAGTGATGGTTGTGCGGTTAAACATGAAAAGAGACCAGCAGCAGGTAATGGGTTATAGAATCCTTAAAGAACACCGCTGTCATAAAAATAAACGTGATAATCAGATGGAAAGGAATTACTAAAGCCCTTTGGTGAGTAAAATAAACCAAATGTGATAATAGACCAAAACTTTCCAGAGCAGATTTGGTTTAGCCACAAACATACAGTACGTCTACATTCATTTTGTTTTTGTTCTTTTGCTTTAAAACATCCAGGTTTACGGCTGCAACTAATTTTTTTAGTCATCAGATAAAACAAGTGGCACATTCTGCAGATTTTTTATTTGACCATTTAAGCCTTTTTTATTTACACAATATTGGAAATACGTCAAAAGATAAGCAAATAATTTAATTACTTTTTTGAAATAAGAATATAACATTTTTATTTCCTAAAATACTATAAAATTCCTTTAGTCTACACTTTTTCATTTATAGCAGAGGATGCATCTGCAAAAACAAAAAAGAAAAAAAAGATAGTTTACTAATCTCTTTATTTTTTGGATTAATAACTGGGTATCAAAAGGTGCCTAATAGGAGATTTTTTTTTTTTTACAGAATTTGAAAGAGGTGAAACTAAAAATGTAGTTCTGGATTGAACATATTTACAGATGAAGAAGGTTTTTCATCTTAAATGCAAAATGCATTCCTTTTTTCACAGTTTTGCCTAAATTTCTGCTCTGACTGTGTCGTCCTTTCAGCAAATAGCCTTTAGTTAACGACTAATCAAATACTAAATTAGCTGACGATTAATTGATTAATCGTTTCAGCCCTATCCAGGGAGAATCTATATGTATGAAACATGTTTTCTTGTGCTCCTGCCTGGACTGATGCTGCTCCCAGAAGCCCTTTCTGAGCAGAAGCCCGCAGCATGTTTCAGTGTGGTTACACTTCACTGTCAGTGTCACTTTGCTTCTTGCAGAAAACAAACTCCCCGCCGCCACGCACACAGGGAGCCTCTCTTCTCTCCTCATACTGAAACACGAGCCGGCAGAGAGCGCTGTTAAATAACCGAGCAGCTCGTTGACTAACCTGCCTGCCATGAAGCTCTCTCATGACACATTAAGGGGTGTTTGATTCCTGACAGGGGACAGCCAGCGGGAGTTCAGGTCAGGTGGGAACGGTCCTCGTCAATCTCACGAATGTTTTTCATATTAAAGCCACAAACTGTGATACAATTTCTCACAATACTTCACAGACAAAAAAGGACGTTTACTACAAAGCCACAGATTTTAGATTTTTGGCTGAAGAGAAGTATCCCCACAGGATGATGCTGCCACCTCCATGTTTTTGTGTTTTCTGAGTGATGTGCAGTGCTTTTTTTCTTTTCTTTTTCCTAACACACATACTGTTTTTTATGATGCTGTTTGTCCTCTAACAATACTGTGAGGCCTTCATAGACATAATTCAATTAAATACAGCTGGACCCTAATACCTAATTTAGGTGATTCCTGAGCAGAGTTGGTTCCACCTGGTTTTATTATTGGGTGTCAGAGTAAAGAAGTCCACAACACGCTATAGTTTTCCGTTTTTAATATACTGCTAAGCCTTCTTGCAATATCAAATTAGATCCAAACAAATTACAAATGTAACATGACGAAATGTAAAGGTTGTGAATACTTTTGCAAGGTCTTCAGCTCAGTTTTAGGATGCATTACTGCAGATCTGTCTAAAGAAAGTCTGTTGCTTTAACAGGAGCAGGCATGAAGACCAAACATGTCCAGAATGCTTCAACTGGTAATCGACGGTAATCTGATGAATTTACTGCTGCAGCCTGGCTGAAAACCACTTTAGGGAGGAGCAGGAAAGTAGAAGTTCACATGCTGTTATCACAATCTAGGACAGCTCACATAAAAGAGCTGAACAGTTTGCTCAGAGACAATCTGGGGAAAAGACTTCCTTACTAAAAGGAGGATGAGAAAACTTATCTCACTCTCAAATCTGAAGCTGCCAAAACTGGATCTGTTGTGGGTTTTCTAACATTTCTCTTAGTATAGAAAGTAAATTAACTTAAAAAGAAGAAGCTCAAAACACAGCAAACAGGAGCTCAGCACACATTTATTCCCATACCCGGCTGAACTTCCTCAGCTCCTCTCAGTGCCTCTGTGGGACGGCATCACGCGGCTCGGTCAGTAAAAACGACTCGCATCGATCACACGATAATAAGCTGATCAACTAAAAATAGGAAACCAAATGGTGAAAGCTGATTTTCAACTTACAAAGTAGATATCTGAGACTGGCACGTCGTCGTCATCGTCGACCGAAGCCTGGCTGGTGCAGCCCGATCCGGACATCAGGCTGGCCCCGTCAGGCTCCACCACCACCACCTCGGGCCTGGGCGGGGCTTCCTCGGCCGGCTCTGGTGGAGCCGGAGCGGCGGCCGGGGCAGAGGAGGACGCTACTGCTGACGCCACTGCAGAAGAGGGCGCCGTGGCCTCTTCTGCGACGGCTGCGGCTTGAGGCTCACTGTGGTGAGATTAGACGATTTGAATTAATCCCGCAGCATCTCAGTGAATCAAAATCTCACCAGAAAGTTGGTTTGATCAATTCAGTTGAAAACAAAAAGTAAAACCTTTATGGAGTAAATTATATTTAACATATTTTTAGAAAAGATAAATTCAGTTATCTTCGATGAGCTAAAGTCTTGACATTTTATGAGCTGAAGCCCATTTGGGCTATTTAAAATCTGAAGTTACAAAAACTGGACTTCTCTTAACATAGAAAGTAAATTAAATTATTCTCAAAACACTTTTATTACCAGTTTCTTCCACAAGGAGAGTCAGTCACAAAAAATACTGCTAAAGAGCCCGACTCTGTATCAAAGCTAAAAAGTAGAAAGTTTAGTGGAAGAAAAAAGTATAACAGAAAAAGGAAATAACAGTTTGTGATTTGAAGTCAATTTGGGGATATTCACAAGGCAGATGAAGTTAGCGCTTCAGGGCCAGCACACACAGATGTATCCATGTATTAGGCGACAACGATCAGATTCCTTTGGCTAAGCCATTTCCAAAGCAGAGATAAAGTCTCTGAATTCTGAGAAGAGAAAGACCGGGATGATTCTCAGAGGTCAAAAGTCCTGTTTCACATGAAAGTACATAATATTCTACATTTCTGAGAATTTGGGGATTTCAGTAATCACTAAAATAAACAGATATAAACAACAGGAACATATCCTTGTGTGTGTAACAATCGAGATAATAATTTAAACTACTTTTAATTATGTAATTTATTAAAATGCGTGTGCATGTGCACCCTCTCTGACAGTTAAGATTTAGGATTTAGAAGACGATTGTAAAAAGTAAGGAGCATTTAGGATTTTTAAGCCGCTTCTTTTGCCATTTCTCTGCACCTCTCGTCATGTCTCTCTTCTTCCTTTTTTTTGCTATTTAAATCTACATGGATACAGAAACAACCCGTCAGTCGCTGCTGACATTAAGAGCTCCTTTTTTTAAAAGAGCAGGAGAACAAGCAGTTAAAAGAAAACCGCCGCCGACTAAAACTCAGCAGCTGTGTGTGTGGGTGTTTGCGTCGTAGATGTGTGAGCTCATAGATCTGCCAACTGGCTGCTTGCTGCCACCGTCCTTTATTGTTCCCGGCCAGATCATCAACTATTAGGGAGGATTTAGGCGGTCCCGCTCCGGTTTCTCGCTTTCTGCGAGAAACCGTGCATCAGGGAGACACGGCGGCAGCTGGCCAGTAAATCAAGAAGAAGAAGAAGAAAAAAAAAAAAAAAAAGAAACAAAAACAAAGACTTGGAATCTCAAAGAGAAAACTGATTGGCTGAGTGAAGGACCGAGACAGGCTGATGGTTGCCATGCAGAGAAACTCCTTTGAATCCGATCTCATCCCGCTTTTGCTCTCCTTTCTGTTGTCTCTTCTTCTCAATTCATCTCTTTCTTGACTTTCTTTGACTCTTCCTCTTTTAATCAATCACACCATTCCTTTTCCTTCACCTCTTCTCACATTCATCTCTTTTATTTCCCTCCAGATCTCCGGGTCATATGTCTAGCCACTGCCTTCTCAGCATCAAACCTGATTATTCAGTTGGTTTCACTTGAGCACAACTCTTACACGCCACCTGACCCAGCTCAGAAATACAGCCGTACCTCGCATAAATGGCTGACTCTGCTTCGAATTTCCTCTGATCTTATTAACTGCTTGTGTGTGTTTTTTAATGTAAGCTGACTTAAAGGTAAAACTAAAAAACATGGAGATGCACTGATAGATCAGCAAGAGCTTTAAATGAGTTTTTTTTTAATCTATAATCAGCAGGTCAGTTAACAAAAACACAAATCCTTCTTTTCCTAATAATTGCTAAATGGATCAGTGCTAATGCTGCATTCCAGTTCTTCTAGAGAATGGGAAAGTCTGACTTCTTAGTCAGAAAAAATCAACTGAAACGCCCCAGGTTACGACTTGAAAGGCCCGACTTCTTGTATTAATATGGCCGCTCCTCGCATCAACAGACGTAAGCTGTTGTTAAAACATGTTTATTCTGTAAGACACACGTGTAAAAGTGCGTCTAAAATTCATGCTACATCTAGCGCCTGCAGCTCTACAGCCGAACAAATTAAAAGTGGTGTTTGTGTATAGAAAATGAAGCTTAAAATGACGTTTCTTAGCTAGCTCCTTAACTAGAACGTTATTACTTAGGGTTTGACGTCAAATCCAGCTCCGAGTTCAGACTTCCCAGGTAACAGGAACGCGGCATAAGAACCACCATGTTGATCAGAAGATAATCGACATGCACTTTCATGCACATTATTGAGTTCATTAAAAGTCAAATAAAGGTTAGGGACACATGCTTTGCTGCGTAAATTAAGATACTTATGTAAATCCTTTATTTTCTGCTACGTCATTGTTCTTTGAATAAAAATAAAAAAAAGTTGGCCTAAGTGTCAATCTGAACTGGCAGGTCAGAGCTCAAAGAAAACCTGATCTCTATTAAAAACCAATCTCTAAATTGAAATGATAGAAAAAGGTCATCTTGGCTACATGGGAGCAGCTTCCCTCGGGCCTCCTGGCCCACTGTCCTACTTCTGCAGCCCAGTACAAATAGAGCATATGCACCCTCACCCCCAACCCCCACCAAAAAAAATATTTGGGCCTCCGTCAGCCAGAGTCTGATCCAAACAAAACAAACGCACTGTGACACAAATTTACATGCATGTGTGCTCTTCCCTCACAACCCAATTACAGTAGAAGCCCCACACAGCACCTGGAGCATGTTATCCACTGAGAACAATGGACTCCTCACTCTAATAAACAAGTGGGCTAAGCAGATTAGAGACAGGTGTGTTAATCCAGCAGCCGTCGGCTCTGGGTGAAACTCTGAGCGTGGTGCCGTGTCAAACTGAGCCACAAAGTGATTGATTGAGGTTTTATTTATCATTGTCTGCAAAGTATCAGAGCAATGTCATCTGACGGTCTCTGCTAAACAAGAACGACAAGGCTTCCCTTTGTTTATTTATTTATTTTTGCATCAACTTTAACTCATAGGTCTTCTGTGATATCAGAACATTGAGATTTCTGCGCCAAACGCTGCTGGTGGGTGTGGAGTAACCGAATCAACATTTTTCCCAAGAGGAATGGTCTAAGATCTCACCCTCTGTATGAACCAACTATGAAAAACATTTAAGTGTTATTCTCTTGGTAAAAAGAGTGGGTTGTATGAAGTATTGGGAGTCATGAAACAACTGACACGGGTGGTGAGAACAGCACAAGGCATTGTGGGATGCCCCCTCCCAGACCTGGACTCCATTTACACAGACCGGGTCAAGAAGAGAGCTGGATCCATAGCCATGGATTCCAGCCACCCGGGCCACAGACTGTTTGTGCCGCTGCCATCAGGCAAGCGGTACAGGAATATACGGACTACAACAAATAGACTGAGAAACAGTTTCTTCCCCACAGCCGTCAGAGCCATTACTCCCTGCCGTCCCCCCCTCCCACACATATCATAACCTCGCAGTCACACATACATATCCCCCACCCCCACACAGCCATATTGTTCTGTATTTTGCACTGTCACATTATCTGTACTTTGCCATAATTGGACCTGCTGCTACTTCTTTGGATGGTTGAGTGCCTTTAGTTAATTTAGTTGTATATATTGTTATTATTATTATTGTGTGTTTGCTTATTTATACTGTATATATTTGACCTTTTGCACGGGAGCTGCAATGGAAATTTCGTTGAATTCTGTTCAATGACAATAAATGCTATCTATCTATTAAGGGATGAATTTGCTATTTATTTTAAAAAAATAAAACAAACAAAGTATCCTATTTTCTCCTATTATTTTTTTTTCTAAAATTGTCTGTGTAAATTCTTGGTCTTGCAATAAGACAAAGACATATTTTTGAAGCGTTTAAAATTATTTTCTATTGTTTTACCAGGGGTGCCAATAAGAGTGGAAACAAAAAATGGCATGAGGTGGCACTATTCTCATGAATGCCAGCAGTATTTTTTGCAGTAAGCAGATTGTAATCGGATAGCAAAAAAAACCAAAAGTAAATAAAATGGATGTCTGCTTTAGACATCAATTTTTTTAAGGAAAACAATTAAGGGAGCATCCATGATTAAGTAAAACAAAAGGGTTTAAAAAAAATATGCTTGTGAAATTTTTTCCATTCTGTCTACAGAACTACGCTACAGACAATGCAATATGTTTTTAATGCTTGGTTTGTTTTATTGTTTCTAATATTAAAACACAATAAATGTCAACATAGAGCCAGACCATCGTCCGTGTCGTTCACCTGGCTTCAGGTGAGTGCTGCGGGACGGAGATGGTCGGCTCGCTGTCGTGTCTCTTCAGCTCCACCTCCACTGTGATGGTCTGCTGGTCCTCCTCGCGCACACGCAGCTCCTCCTGGGTCCTGACCGCACGCAGGACAACACAGGAAATGAAACACGCAAGCAGAAATACACACGCAGGCACACCCCGGCAACGGGAAACAAGGAGCACCCTTGTAAACACACAAGCGTTCACCCCTTCTCTGCACCTCTCCACCCACCACGCCCAGAAACGTTTAATGCTGTGAAAACACGCGGCTCCAGAGCGCTCCGGCTTCGTAAAACTCACCTTCCGTCGTGGCTGAGAGACTGGGTGTGCCTCCTGAGGACAGACAAAACACTATAAGCACGGGATTTAGAGGAAAACTAAAGCAGCTGGCTGGAGTATGGAACTAGAAAACACTTTACCAAGCTGATAACCTTAGCAGATTTCTTCCATCTCTTCTTCTTTTTTAAATCATTACATGAATGTTTCAGGTCATCTATCAAATATAACTTGAGTAAATAAAACAAATGCATTTGAAATGATGACTTTATTAATGCTACTTATGACAACATGACCTTAAAACTGATAGCTGGCCCAGTCTTCTTCAAGGCTTTTTTAGCATAAGCTCACCCATTACCCTTGCTAACAAGAAAACTAATATTGCGGTTAGATATTTTACCTTCCTAAGTTAGATAATGACTTAGTTATTGATTCGCTGGAGTCCCAAAGCCACAGAAATGGATTTGTATCCGTTTCCACTCTGATGGATGTCAAAGTTTGTTTCTCACCTTTCTGTGAATTTCTTTAGATTGTTCTTTTAGCCTACTTCATCTTGCCTGGTATGTTCTAGTAAAGTCATTTTCTGTTTCTACAGGTCAGGCAAAAATGAATGAAATCACAGTTCATTCATTATATTACAAAGTTGGTTTGGATAACTTATATCACAAATAATTTTTTTCTTTTTTGCTTTTACTCATATAAAACGTGTAAATATGATTTTAAAAAAAAGAGTAAAATGGGAAATATATGAGGGAGTAAACTTTTCCAAAGCACTGTGGGTCCTTCAGTGGTCACATTAGAAACTGCTGACATCACAACATGCAGTTAAAGGTCGGTCTAAAGGACTTCAAATGACCTCTTAATATAAAAGAGAAAACAGCTTAGCAGGAGAATAAAGCAGAGTACATTTCTCTGCCTCATTCATTTTAAATCTATGAAAAAGAAAATTGTTCTCTATCTGAAATTAATTAATTTTGATAAACTATTACGGAGAAGAACCTGTGAAAGTGTCTTTGACAAACCAAAATAAATATAATATTTGACACCTCTGGGGCTCAGTATTTCATAAATCCTTTACACACAAACACCCGATTAAATGTTTTAAGTAAATCGACTTATTTACAAGTTTCAGTTGTTTAGTTTAGTTCCGTTTTCTGATGCTTCTCCAGTATATAGCTTTAATATCTTCAAATTCAACCAAATCAATATCAGAGCATATATTAATCAATGATTAAAAACTGCATCTAGCAACACGCTGGAGAAGAAAAATGGCCTCTGGCAGCAAGTGGACTCTGTGGCTACTGATCTAGAATCAAATGTGTCTGAATACAGAAGGCTGGTGTTACCGTCTGCCAGCGTCTACCTGTAGCGCGGATGCTCTGCCGTGTCAGACGGAGATCTTTCGGGGATGGACAAAGACGTTGTGGACGAAAGAGTGGTGGCGATCGACGCCGTGGTGGCTTCCTCGAACGACGGGGGCGTACACGGAAGAAGATCCGGTCGACCTGGCAGGGAAAGGACACAGCTTGATGTAATGCGCTAGAAGTTTTTCTTCTCCAAAATCACAACTACAAACCAGGGATTTTTTTTTACATTTTTTTGCTAATAACATAAAAGAGACAGAAGATAGAGTAAAATGCTTACATTTTTATTATCATTTTATTTACCAAAGATCTCAGGAATCATATCAAATCAATGGATCTACTATGGAAAGACTTGCCCATTTTAACCAAATTTTTTGGAGACGAAAAGCTTTGATAGACTTAAAAAAAACCGGTAATTTTTCTGAAATCAATGGACATGATTGCAGCATTTCACTAAAGAAAAACATATTTGTCCATGTAAACCGTTTGTTTAAATGTTAGACAGTCATGAGATGTTGAATTTGTAAAAGAGATTTTAAACAAAAACTCTGAAATATATTTTATCACCAAAGTATTAGCAACATCCTTGACCCCTTTTATGTAAGGGAGCAGGTTGCTTTTACCACTTTTAAATTGCCTACACCAAACTATCTGCTTTCAGTAAGCCGTATTTTTTTTCCCAACTTAATCTGCCTAATGGTAAAACCTCTGATCTTAGAGAACATGAAGCTATTTGTTTTAAAAATACTGCACAAATATTGGTCGATTTGACTAAAAATGCAGTCGTGATATATATTTAAACGTGGGCAAACAGCGCTAGTGCAGAAAGAAGATATTTGCTCAGTAGTTATTTTAGGAGCAGGTGTGCTGCATTTGGGCGTAATGAAATAAAAGGACATGTTAACTCAGATTGGTTCAGATGGTTTAGCACTCACAAATGTCTTCATGAGTATTTCAGGTACAACATTCACCTTCGTCCTCCAGCGTTGGGAAGCTGCGGGCTCCTCTCAGGTCGTAGATGTTCTCGTCCCTCTCAGAGGCGAGCTGGCTGGCGGACCACGCCGAACCAGGCCCGGCGCATTTAGGCACCGACAACGACACGCGACCCTTCTTAGACGGAGAGGACTTCAGAGCTGAGGCAAAAGGCAGACAGAAAAGCAATCAGGAAACATTCAATGATTTGTGTTACAAAAAAAAAAAACATCAGCACTGGGGTCTACATAAGCTAATATTAAAATATTAGCCCAAAGTTAGAAAACAGAAAAAAAAAAAAAAACGGCAACATCAACTTTATGCACATCCCAGAAAAAAACATCCTCTCTTGAAGTTGTGATAAAATCTTAAAATATGAAGCAATACACAGTAAAACCACTAAATCTTAGATCTTAACGCAAAATCTCTGCAAAACAATTATTTTTGTTTAATTTCTAGTGCAACTGAAATAAGACAAAACTATCTTACAAGTAACTTTTCAGCAGGAAATAGAAGCTTATCTTATATCAATAATTCCTTAACATTGATGGAAAAAATAGTATTTCCACTGGCAGATTATTTCACTTACAAGATGGAAAAATGTCTATTATATAAGTGAAACTAGAAAATTTCGGAAGAAATTTAGCCGGGGCCTGCCAAGGCGCGGCCGTGGGGTTCGGGCCCGGCGTCGTCGCGCCACAAATCGGCGTCGACGCCAAAGAACGCCGCGACGTGAGCAGTGGCACGCGGAGAACCGCAAGAACGTTAAGCGAGGCGGACGTGCACCGTTCGGTACGATTTAAAATGTTGTCGAGGCTTTTATTTTGGAAGTTTTGTTAAACTTCATTTCAAAGGGCCAAACTAATCCCATGCGTAATAGTCCTTGGGTTAAAATAGTTATATAATGCTCAAAACACAAGTAGCTGATGTAAAAATATTCAAGGCTTTTATTTTGAAATTTTCAGTATGCTTCATTTCAAAGGGCCAAACTAATACCACGTGTAACAGTGCTTTGGATGAAAAAGTCAAATAAAGCCAAAAAGAGCAATTACGTCATGTAAAATTATTCAAGGCTTTTATTTTGAAAATTTCAGAATGCTTCATTTCAAAGGGCCAAACTAATACCACGTGTAACAGTGCTTTGGATGAAAAAGTCAAATAAAGCCAAAAAGAGCAATTACCTGATGTAAAAATATTCAAGGCTTTTATTTTGAAATTATTATTATGCTCCATTTTAAAGTTCCAAACTAATCCCATGTGTAACAGTGCTTTGGATGAAAAAGTCATATAAAGCCAAAAACAGCAATTACCTGATGTAAAAATATTCAAGGCTTTTATTTTGAAATTATTATTATTCTCCATTTTAAAGTTCCAAAGTAATCCCATGTGTAACAGTGCTTTGGATGAAAACGTCAAATAAAGCCAAAAACAGCAATTACCTGATGTAAAAATATTCAAGGCTTTTATTTTGAAATTATTATTCTCCATTTTAAAGTTCCAAACTAATCCCATGTGTAACATTGCTTTGGATGAAAAAGTCATATACGGCCAAAAAAAGCAATTACCTGATGTAAAAATATTCAAGGCTTTTATTTTGAAATTATTATTATTCTCCATTTTAAAGTTCCAAAGTAATCCCATGTGTAACAGTGCTCTGGATGAAAACGTCAAATAAAGCCAAAAACAGCAATTACCTGATGTAAAACTATTCAAGGCTTTTATTTTGAAATTATTATTATGCTCCATTTTAAAGTTCCAAACTAATCCCATGTGTAACAGTTACTGAGTTAAATCAGTTATATACAGCCCATAGCAGCAGTAGTTCTAAAGGCCAGTTCTCAGTACTGATCTGTTTCAACTGAGGATAGATAGAACTACAGCGATGCGTATTCGTAGTCCAAATCAGCAGCCAATAGCCTCTTGAGTTCCGTTGCTATGGCAAATAATGGTCTCAGCAGGTGTGAGCTCTGAGCTGTGAGCTCTCAAACACACAAGTGTGTTTGAGCAAACACACTTTACTGAAAGAAAGCATTGGAAACAAATCCTTCTTGTTCGGAAACCGTAATACATATTCGAAAAGCGTTTCGAGCGTATGACAGTTCAATGTGTCTTCTGCGATAGTCCCGAGATTCATATCTGTACCTCACTCAGAGCATTTACAGCGATGAGAGAAAGAAATGTTGTGCCCAGATATGAACCGAGATGGGCTGTCACTCTAATTTGAAGAAAAATGAGAAACTTTGGGTCGCTTAGAGGCAAATTGTGGACAAACCGTAACTGGTATCGACGAGCCGTCTTCACTTTCGAAGAGATCACAGACGTATCTACAAAATGAAATTTGAATGGCATTTCTAGGTGAATTTGTGACGACACAGCAAATCCTCAAAAATAGGGTATTTCTAGGATTTTTCCCATTGAGTTATAATGGGGTTTTTTTCGTAGTTTTTTGCGAATTATGTCGCCACGTTAAGCCCAAATCCCACCAAAAATAATAGCTCCAATGGCGTGAATTTTCTGCACGTTTTGATACCTCATTTGTAGGTGTGCACCCAGCGGTATGAGCCGCATTAACGGTTACGGAAGAAAAATAAAGTTCTATAATAATAATATTAAAGAGACGCTTCTCTCCGACAATAGTAATAGGTTCCTGCCATTGCTTTGCATGGCAGGCCCCAACTAGAAAATTTCGGAAGAAATTTAGCCGGGGCCTGCCAAGGCGCGCCCGTCGGGCATGGGCCCGGCGTCGTCACGCTACAAATCGGCGTCGACGCCAAAGAACGCCGCGACGTAATCAGTGGCACGCGGAGAATCGCAAGAACGTTAAGCGAGGCGGACGTGCACCATTCAGTATTATAAAGTAAGTATATCAGCTAAAATCAGCAGAAACGCTAATGTTAGCGTCATTGCTTTCATCAGTATGTGGGAAATCACTAGGATATTTTCTGTAATTGATTTACTCCATTCAGTATACTAAACATTGCTAAAAAGTAAAATAAATAGCTAATAGCTTATTGAAGCTAAAATGCTAACGCTAATGAACCTTGCATTTGTTTAGTAACAGTTCAATGCTCATAAACTGCAGGAAGGCAGTTCATTAGCATTTACCTAATGATTTTCACAAATATAAATTTTCAATAACGCACACACACACAACATATTACAGTTTAAAAATATATATTGGCCTTATGTTAAAGATTTCTACAAACTTTTTACAGGTAAAGTTTACAATGAACCAAAATTACAACATTTAAAGAATACCATAAATTTAAGAATCTAATGTCTCTGCAATAAAAAGAAATTGCTATCTTTTTTATTTTTAAACAACACCTCTTAAATACAACACCTTTTAAATAACTGATTTTATGTATTCAAGTTTTAAATATTACATTTGAGTTTGCATGGATGTAAAATTACTGCTCAGTTTAAAAATTGCGTTGTGTTCTGTAAATAAACAAAACACAAGCAAAATCAATAAACTATATGCATATTCCAGTATACTGCGTTTTGGTTTTACATCCATTCTATTTAAATGTAGTTTGTTCGTGCTTACCAATGTTTTCTGGCCGGATGTCTGGCACCGTTTTCCCCTGGTCAGTTCGTCGATGTCTGGTTTTAGTTCTATTCTGTGGCAATCCGCAAAACGGCGTGTAGGTTTTCGTCAGTAATGCGCGATCTGTGCTTGGTCTTGTTTAAAGTCATTATTGAAAACATCTGTTCGCACAGATAGGTGCTTCCAAACGTGGACAAAACACGAGCTGCATGGAGTCGAAGCTGTGGCATCAAATCAGGGGGCAGTAGACGGTAAAAGTCCTCGATTGAAACATCACGGGACTTCGCTCTTTAGCTTGTTAGCTTGTCGATCTTTCAGTTTTATTCGCTGGGAAAATTAATAATCAGCTTGAGGTGACTCTGCTGCACTCTAGTGGCGAGAAGCCGTAATGTTGGTTGGTAAGAATCGGAAGGCATTATGGGATATGTAGGTTGTAGTCAATTCGTGCTCAAAACCTATTTTAAGTCAATCAATGGGGCTGTAAAACGGTGGTAGGGGGGAGAGGGCGACATAAAATGACGTAGCCGGCCACATGTGGCCCGCGGGCCTTGAGTTTGACACATGTGCAATAGAGGATCTATCTGCTGCTCATGCAAAACAGTCTATTTTAATCCCATGCGTAATAGTCCTTGGGTTAAAATAGTTATATAATGCTCAAAACACAAGTAGCTGATGTAAAAATATTCAAGGCTTTTATTTTGAAATTTTCAGTATGCTTCATTTCAAAGGGCCAAACTAATACCACGTGTAACAGTGCTTTGGATGAAAAAGTCAAATAAAGCCAAAAAGAGCAATTACGTCATGTAAAATTATTCAAGGCTTTTATTTTGAAATTTTCAGAATGCTTCATTTCAAAGGGCCAAACTAATACCACGTGTAACAGTGCTTTGGATGAAAAAGTCAAATAAAGTCAAAAAGAGCAATGACCTGATGTAAAAATATTCAAGGCTTTTATTTTGAAATTATTATTATTCTCCATTTTAAAGTTCCAAAGTAATCCCATGTGTAACAGTTACTGAGTTAAATCAGTTATATACAGCCCAAAGCAGCAGGTAGTTCTAAAGGCCAGTTCTCAGTCCTGATCTGTTTCAACTGAGGGTAGATAGAACTACAGTGATGCGTATTCGTAGTCCAAATCAGCAGCCAATAGCCTCTTGAGTTCCGTTGCTATGGCAAATAATGGTCTCAGCAGGTGTGAGCTCTGAGCTGTGAGCTCTCAAACACACAAGTGTGTTTGAGCAAACACACTTTACTGAAAAAAAGCATTGGAAACAAATCCTTCTTGTTCGGGAACCGTAATACATATTCGAAAAGCGTTTCGAGCGTATGACAGTTCAATGTGTCTTCTGCGATAGTCCCGAGATTCATATCTGTACCTCACTCAGAGCATTTACAGCGATGAGAGAAAGAAATGTTGTGCCCAGATATGAACCGAGATGGGCTGTCACTGTAATTTCAGCAAAAATGAGAAAGTTTGGGTCGCTTAGAGGCAAATTGTGGACAAACCGTAACTGGTATCGACGAGCCGTCTTCACTTTCGAAGAGATCACAGACGTATCTACAAAATGAAATTTGAATGGCATTTCTAGGTGAATTTGTGACGACACAGCAAATCCTCAAAAATAGGGTATTTCTAGGATTTTTCCCATTGAGTTATAATGGGGTTTTTTTCGTAGTTTTTTGCGAATTATGTCGCCACGTTAAGGCCAAATCCCACCAGAAATAATAGCTCCAATGGCGTGAATTTTCTGCACGTTTTGATACCTCATTTGTAGGTGTGCACCCAGCGGTATGAGCCGCATTAACGGTTACGGAAGAAAAATAAAGTTCTATAATAAAGAGACGCTTCTCTCCGACAATAGTAATAGGTTCCTGCCATTGCTTTGCATGGCAGGCCCCAATAATCTGCCAGTGATACTAGTAATTTTTCATCGATATTAAGGAATTATTGGCATAAGATAAGCTTCTATTTCCTGCTGAAAAGTTACTTTATATTAGGTTTTCCTTTTTTTATATGTACTACAATATTTCCACTAGATATTAAACAGAAACACTTGGTAAGATTTTGTGTTTCTGCAGTGTAGAGGGATCAAAGTGACATTTTTCCCCCTTCACACGACATTAAGCAGCGCCTCTCTAGGGTTTCACCGTCTGCATCAGATGTTCATATTAAGACTCAGCTGGGAAAAAAAAACAGTGTGAGAAATCTGTCTTTTTGTGGCTCTTCCCACACACAGCTCCAACTGACTATTTAAGGGAGTGTCTGGGTGATGAAGTGAACTCACATGAGCTCTTCTTGAACACCGTGCTGCTCATGAACTTGAAGAACCTGTCGGCGTAGAAACCCGGTCGGTGGACCGACACGGTGTCCTGAGAGAGAGACGAGGAGAGTTTATAAGACAAATGGTGCGTTAATAAAATGATCAGAGCCAGATTAAGCCGCCTGTTTGTCCCTCTCCGTGTCCCAGTAATTTTTTTTTTTCTCCAGGTCAAGCTGCTCTCCCGAGCATCGCACACAAACACGTCTGCCACGGACGCTTTGAGACACCGTCAGACGAGGCAACAGACACTCTGCTTCATTATTTATGTATCATCCCAGTGGGATAACACTGCCAACAGACTGACAGATGACACTTGGTGTTTGGTTTAGAGTAACAGAGCGCAGAAGGAGACTGAAGGAGACGGAGGAAGCGAGCGGGGAGAGAGAATCAGCGCTATTAGGTTTCTGCTTCAGCATCACTTTTACACAGCATGAGTAACATCTTTTCTCACATTCATCAGCTGCGTGTAATATGAAGAAAGTTTGGAGTGTTCATCATAGTGACGCAGAGGAGGCGGCTTGCTCTCCTACACACGTCTTGTGAATTAGCGTGTTCTCAGAGTGGGAGAGAGTTGGAGAGAAGACTGATGAGTCGGTTTAATCTCGAGCGTAGACTCGGGAGTGATGTAGAGCCTAAACCCGAGGGTTGGATGACAAGCAGAATATAAACACACGGGAAAACAAAATAATCTGTCATCAAACTCATCTGCGTGACTTGCACTTCAGGGGAAAAAGCCCAAGCAGTGCACATATTCAAAATTAACAGAGTTTCATTAAATGGATTCCACAAAAACACAAAATCTCAGCATTTGTCTAATTTCTAGAGCAAATACTTTAGTACACTTGAAATAAGACAAAGCTAACTTACAAGTAGCTTTCCAGCAAGATAAAGGACCTGATTTTAAGTCAATATGTCCTTAATATTAATGAAAAAACCCACTAATTATGTCACTTATAATGCAGGGAAATTGTCTTGTTATAAGTTAAGTTATCTACCAGTGGAACTTTTATCTTACTGTAAAGCTACTCCTAACTTAGTTTTGTCTTATTTCAAGTGTCCTAAAATATTTCCACACAAAACTAGACCAGAAGTACTTAAACTTTGTGTTTTTGCAGTGAATATCAATATAGAGGTTTTTTTTAGGTTGTTTTTAAGGGTTGCTCTTCATTATTTGTGTCAATATCCATAGTTTTTTAGACACATATTTCCAGACTTCTCTGTCCTCTTTGGATATTTTTTTTAATTTCCATTGGACATCATTTACAGAGATCAGCCATAAAATCTCTATCAGTAACATTAAGTGCATCTTCTTTTAGAGCTGGGACTTTAACAAGTTCATTTCAATTAATTGAATCTCAGGTCTTCCGGTTCTGGTCTGCTCTGCATCCCCAGAACCAGAACCAAACGAGGAGAAGCAGCTTTCAGCATCTATGCACCACAAATTTGGAACAAACTTCCAGAAAACTGTAAAACAGCTGAAACACTGACTTCTTTTAAATCTCAACTGAAAACCCACCTGTTTAGAATTGTATTTGAAATGTAATCAATTGATGTAACTTGACTTAATGATTGATTGTGATTCTGTGTTTGTAATGATGTAAAGCACTTTGAAATGTCTTGCTGCTGAAATGTGCTATACAAATAAAATTTGATTGATTGATTGATTGAATTAATCACACAGATTGATTTTAATAGGTTAAAAAAGTGTAAGTTGGTTAATTTTTTTTTCTTTTTTCATACAAAAATCCTGAGCCGGAACTTTTGTATTTTGTTTCTGGTAGGGCGGTGAATTTGACGCCCACGCGATGTCCGTAAAACAACATCGATGGTTAAGCCGCTTCTTGGTTTACTTGAGGGTTCATTTTTCTTTCTAGAGAACAATCTGATGGGATGACTGAAAACAACATTGTTGTGTGCAAGTTGTGCAAAAGGAGTTGGTGTATCTGACACATACACGTCTGTGAGGACCTTATAAACTCACCCCGTCATGAACCAAAGCCTTCCACGTGTGCTCCAGTTTCTTTATTAGCCTGGAGAAACAAAGCAGAGCAGAGGTTAAAAGATGTTAAGCGGGTCTAATATGGGAAACTCACCAGCAAACACTGAATATACAACTGTGAATGTGTGGCCTAAAGCGATCAAGTCTGAGAAAAGACAGTGCAAGGCTCACTGATTTATGATCTAACTATTCATCATCGCTCGATTTCAAGGAGGATCACCTGTAGGATTGTAAAATATCGATGATTCCGATGTAGAGAAGAAGCCTTTCTCCTTTTCCGTTTACTGCCGGAATGCCACCCATCCTGGAATCAGACAGGAAGTAAAGCGGAAATGAAACATCTGTCATTAAAAGCATGAAAACAGATCTTGGTGGCGGTCAGACTGAGCGGCAGCCTCGGCTCTGTCAGTCTGCGTCAGGGCAGCTGCGGTGCACCTTGGTGCTCCCAAATCTGCTTTTAATTGCTGCATTAAAACCCGGCTAAACGCAGCAAGTGTTTTTAAACAAAGACTGGCCTACATCCTGGTTTTTACTGCTGAGAACAGACTAAATATATTTTTGCTGGATGCCTTTCATTAACAAGGAAAACGTACAAAAACCATTTGAAGCTTTGGAGCTACAAGCTCTTTCAAACAAAAATGTTGGTCTAATTAAAATAGATCATGCTACTTCAGTTTTTTTTATTGAGTGGGTAATTGTTTTCTGTTTTAAATCATATTTTTGGTGATTTTAGTTTTTAAATTCTTTTTTTGGCTCACGAATTCTTTTGAACTGACGATTTGCGAGGACAGCCCTGTAATTAGCTTGTCATTAAATCTTTAACCTGTAAAAAAACCAAACAAAAACAAATTAATTATCTAATTTTCACGCAGGAAATCACAGTCTCGATACCCAGGCTCTACTTTATTTCAGCACTGATGAGAGAAAATGAAACTCAACTTTGCATTGTTAAATTTTTAAAATCATATTAAAAGATACAATTCCACAAGTTTTTCTGATTTTTTTTTCTTAAAACTATGGTTTTCTGATACGCTGGTCCTTTCAGAGTAGGAAGACGGCCATTTTGTCAGTGTGCCGTTTAGCTGGTTAAACTCACGTGTCGTCTGTGTCGATGGACCCTCCACAGGCGGCGCCGCCCTGGATGGACTCCATGGCGGTGGAGTAGAGGGCTTTCTGCTGGGCCACGGGCCTCTTCTCGTCGCTGCCGCCCTGTGACCCCTCCAGCTGCCTCTCCCTCTCCGCCTGGTCCATGTTGTGGACCCCGAGCAGCAAGCTGTAGTCCATGATCTTAAAGCTTTCCAGCACCTGAAAACAGAACAAAAACGGACGCATTTAAAAGCGCAGCCGCTTACACCTATGCGACACCCAAACCTTAATAAAGGAGTTGGGAAATATACTAACAAACACAGGGACAGAATGAAGGCTCTCACTGAAAAATTTAGAAATATCAAATCAGGTAAAAATTATTGTTTTACTGTAGATACATATCTACAGTAAATATGGCATTGGGGTTGGATTATTAATCCAACCCCAATAATCCAATCTGGGGTTGGATTATTGGCAAAAGGAGATTTCGGAAATTACTAAAAGGAGCGGTTACCAATAACTTTGCCACTAGTGACTTCGTTTCAAACAATTATTTCCCAATAAGGGATGAGTTTTCAGCAAAAGTGTTCAGAGTTCGATTGTGTTGCAGTAATAAAAGATTATTTCCATACACACCAGTATCAGAGGTGATGATAAATATGTTTGCATGTGTATATGAAAAACAATCTTTCACAGACACACTTTTCCAAACACAGAGCCAGTAAATGTAGACCTGATTTACAACCAAACATAGTGCTTCATAAAAGCCCTGCTCATAAAAGAAGCTCTGTTTAAAATAAAGTCTTCACCTCCTATGGATGAAAGAATGAAACATAAACATCTCTCTCACCAGACAGTCTCTCTGTAGAGTTTTAACCATGGCGTTGTACGTGTCCTGGTCCAGCATCAGTCCGTCCGGCATGTCCTGCATGAAGTCCAGGTCTTTGAACGTGGGCCTGGCCTTCTCCCTCTCCTTCTTGGACGCTCGCCTCTTGTAGGTGGAGCCCTTCAGGTCGTATTTGAGGTGCATGCGGACCACGCGGGGCAGCACATTGTTCATGACAACCACGCGGATGTTCTTCCCGCCCGACTGGACGCAGTAGAGGCCGAAAAACTTGGGCAGCAACGTACGAGGGTTCTGATTCAAGTTCTGGAGGAGAGTAGATCGGACAGGGGGAGAAAAACAATGGGTGACTCCTTCGTTTAGAGAATAGGTGATAAGGAAGAGGAAGTCTGCAAATAAAATAAAAAAATACTCCAAAAAAATAGACTTATTGTCATTAAGCCACTGGGTCACTGTCTATTTGAAAGACCCATTTGTGCCGAACAACAATATAGGTGGAAAACAACTGTGCGTTATTTTTTAGGATGACTTTCATATGAGTTTGTTGAGTTTATTAACTTATTTCAGAATTTCTGATTTTATGCATATTTTCTCAGAAATCTCATTGTTCTCAGGACCAGTGAGATCAATTAAAACAGAACAAAAAGTTAAGTGAAGTTTATGGTAGGTGCTTCTACAGCTGTCAGGTTTTAACTATGGAAACTGCAACAACAGAGAAGGAAGTAAGGAAGAAAGGAATGAAAAAGAAAGAAACGAGAAAAGAAAGAAGGTTTTACCTAAACACAGTCTGATTCTCTGCAGAACTTTTGACTTACTGAACAGAAATAAAGTTCGTGTTGTGACTTGAGACAATACGGCGTCACATTACTGCCAATACTCATGGCAACACTCAGATCAGTTTTGGCTTGGCCAAACATTTAAACAAGACCATCTAATATTCTTTAGACTTAAAATAGTGACTTCAGCTTTATTAGCTCCTCTTTTCACGCGATTCAGCCTTTTCTGTCTCTGCGGAGTGCTCGTCTCCTGTCTCCAACCTGTGCTGAATATTTCAGTAGTCAGTCCACACAAATGAGGTTAGTTGGACCGGGCGCTCCGAGAAAAAACCTGCTTTGACCTTGGGAGCTGGGCCAGATCTGTCCCATTAGAGAAATGAGAGCTGGGAAAGAAAGCGAGAGCGCGGCTACCATATAGAGATGCCGTGTGGCATTAAGGAGCGGAGAAGGAGAGGGAAGATGAAGATGTGGCTTAGAAGGCTGATCGCATGCCGAATGACCTTCATCTCGTGGTAGGAACGGGTGGAAAGAGGCGTTACGATGATGGAGGGCATGAGAACACATGGGGAGAAAGAGCGCCCTGCGCCCTCAGCAACACACGACCCTTCCTCCGATGTTAGGAGGGCAGAGTGGTGACAAGCCACCAGCGGAGACACGTGAGGAAGAGGAGGAATGGAGGACCAGTCTCAGCGGAAAGATAGAGTGACAAAGCATGAAGACAGGGACATGAGGGAGAGAGGATGGAAGGGACAAAGCATGTAAAACGAACAGAGAAGTGGCAGCAGGGAGTCGGTTACATCACTGCCATCAGCCGGCTGCCCAGAACCAAAGAACCGGCTCCAGATCAGCTCCTTTTCCATGAAAACAGCAGTTTGCACATTTTACTCTGATGTTTCTGCTTAAAGTCTGCAGCGAGTGTGTAAAACAGGCTGCCATCCGCCCATGTGAGGGCGACCGCCCGTGCGCTCATTAAGCCGCCTCCTTACAATCCATTAGTTAGACCTGTGAAAGTGTTTCAGAAGATGACCGCCATTATGGGAAGGTCGCAGTGACCGTGCTGAGCCTTTAACATCTTCAACTGATCAGTCATCACATTGGTTCTTCTAGAGGTGAAATGACTAATCGGGTTAATCGTGATGAATTATTGAAGCAATCATCAACTAGTTTAGTAATCGATTAATTGTTAGCTGGAGTATACAGACTCAGAAAAAAAAGGCCATTTGTTGAAAGAACAACAGGAGAGCTGTAATTAAGCCAAAACTGTACAAAAATATATACATTTTACATTTAAGATAAAAAAAAAACTTTTGCAAAAATGTTCTACTCAAATTCTACAAAAAAAAAATTCTATTAAGAATCCTTTGCTATCCAATTATTAATTGGTTACCCTCAAAAACTAATCTCCAGATCAGCCTCAGACTGTACTAATATTAAGTCAAGCAGAAAGAGCTGAGTTCCTAAAACACCACAGAGGGGTAAAATTATTCCAACACTGGTTTTTGCCTGAGGCTGTCAAGCACATGAATAAACACCAGGCTGAGGGTTCATGAACCTGAGAGGCTTAAAGCATCGCATGGACATACATGGAGCTGCTTCGTTCAAAAGCAGCTCGTGGACTCGGCCACTCTTGGTCAGAAGAGTTGAGCTCCGTTAGGCTTGACTGCCGAACGGAGCATCCGGCGAGAGCAAAACAGCAGCCAGTGGCTTATGAAACCGCCTGGCCGCGGGCCACAGTCAGATCTGATAAGAGCCGCTAATGTCTGTTTTGCATGAAAACCGACCACAGGGACCTCCAGGATCTTACATAAACCTCGGATCTAAACTGCATCATCAGCTAAGATGAAAGCACGAATTGGTACACTGGAAAACATATGAACTTGGTTTAACTTGAAAATGAAGGTTCTCCTGCTTCCTTTAAAATGCAAAAAATATATATTTTTGTTGTAATTCAGAAAGTAAAGTTCATTAGGCACAGAGTTTAAACATTGAGGTTTAAAGTTCTGAAAGCTGGTTGATCTTAAGTTGTGAGTTCATATAACTTAAAGCTGCGATTTAAACCAAATTATTGTTTCACATAATGAAAGAAAAATGTCCTCACCTAGCTGAACAAGAACACAGTTCAGTATTATTTTCACTCACTGCTTATTTTAGCAGTTGTCTTAAATCCTTGATTGAAATTGCATGAACAAAATATCTGAGAATGAATTTTATTAAACATCAAACTGAATTCATCAACATTTATTTTTAACAACTAAGCACTGTGATTAGTTGTCCTCAGCCAAAACAAAATATATATTTGCCTTAATAACACACAAAAAATGTAAGTCATTGTGACTCATGGTGCAACACAAGATGCAAAAACCTGCCGCTAAGCACCCTACGAAATGGGTTCTTAGTGGCATTTTCTTTTTAGTTTTTTTTTAAGTGCTAACCCTAGCATACTCAACTCTTGAAGGTAGTAAACAACAAAAGGATAGAAAAAGGTGACACAAACTCACACGTATAAATTCAAAATCTAAAACTTGCATCTAAAACTAGCTACAACTAAGTGTGGCTCAAATGTTTTACAGTGTATGCGTTCACCTTTAAACTTATGCTGCTTAGGAAACTTTGCCTTAGGAAACAGGCTTAGTGATATATGTGCTTAAATCAGCGAACCAGATCGATTTAATACCAGGAAATGTGTCTCATTGATTACGGAAAAAAATGCCACCAGGTAGGAATGTTTCTTTTGACAATGGGGTTCTGAGATTTACCCCCACATCTGTATTTTTCAAACTTTTCAGAGTCGTTCCCACACATGCCTGGACTTAGCTTACCATGTAGTATCCAGGCAGCAGCTTCTGTAAGAACTCAGCCTCCTTGTGCATCACGGTTTTGATGATGAACTCGTCGTCCTTCGTAAGGTAGAAGACGGAGCCGCTCGCTCCGGGGTTGGACAGCTCGATCAGGGGCTCGTTACAGAGGGAGTACTGCAGGGAGACAGAAACCGACCACACTAGTACATTTTTAAAATGCATCACCGTTCATATTCTAGGAAATCAGCATCATTAAAGTATATCCTTAATATCTTTTATCCTTTTTATATTTTTTAGCATAATTTTAGCTTGATTTGTTTTTAATTTACAAGTACAGTATGTTACAGGACTGGACACGTGTGTTTGATAAGGGCAGAAAAGACGACATCCTTTGATAAAATAACTATATTAAATACTCGTTTATCCTATCTGTATGTTAAGATTTTACTACATTCTGACTCACAGTAGAAACCAAGATTTTAATTGTTTCCATACGCTCACTGTCACGGCAACTGTTGCCACAGCTACGAAATATGTGAAATATCCATCAATGCAGACCCCTCATCTTTATTTCAAGCATAACCTGTCATTAAACGGGGTTTTACAAAGCTACAAAAGTCAGTATTCCATATTCTAGGATTAAAAATCTGATATGATTGTAGTTGCGCTGATGTACATGAACATAATACAATGTAAATTACTTAATTTCTCTAAGATTTTGTACATGTTGCTTCTAAGGAACCAGATTTTATTAGACTCTGTTAAAGTGGACCTTTCTGAAATTATTTAAAATTTTAATTTTAATTCAAAATTTCAAAACAAATAAATAAAAATAAAAAAAAATAGGAAATTCTCCACAAAAGCGGCACAAAGTCAAATTGAAACCTATTTATTTCTACTTACAAGAATAACTTTAGATAAGAAAGTGCAAATGTGAACCAGTGCTGGTTACCTACTGCTTTGCTCATCATATTGTGAACTTTATGCCTTCGTATTTTCATTTAGTTTTTAAACAATCTAGGTACATTTTACCTGAATGTTGGTACACAAATGCTTAATATGCTGCACGTTTGGAGCTGCAGTAGGGGAAGCATTTGTAAAAAAAAATATAGGCCGAGTTATTTTTCAAGCTATAATCATCTGTTAATGTGGGAAAAATAGAAACCATGCTTCAATCAAGCCTGTGTCCAGTCCGTTGGCTCTGTGCTGTTAGGCTGTAATAAATGATGCATGAACAGAAAACATCGGCCGTCTGTCAACACGAGCTCAAAATCGCTCGGCGTGTCGAGTGAGTAAAGGTCAAAGTTATCAACCAAGAGTCAGCGGAAGACAGAAGAAGCCTAACATGATGTTTATATTATTGGTATTAAATGATATTTAGGACTCAGGAGATGAACGTGAACACACTTTGCTAGGGGATGATGCTGGTGTGAGCCTTCCATCATTTTATGAAGACTATATTAATATGAACAGCCAAAATATTTATGAGGATTCCACTGAGAAAGAGAAACCAACCAGTTGTTCATGCAGAATCTATCGCCCTGAGAGCTAATTAGTTGAAATTCAGGAAAATAGCTGGTCATTTTAAAAATGACTTGCATAACCATAGCATTAAACTAAAACTGTCGGACTGCATTATCTCCTTTATTCCCATAAAAGAATGTAAAAACATCTATTATATATGCAGAATATTAAGCCTTGTTCTGCAGGGCCACACTTGTCCATTCCTGTTGGCATCTTAACAGCATAGCTTGACAGGCTTTATATTTGCTCCAATATTTTCTTAATAAGACATCTGCTTTAATACTTTTGCTACGTATTTAAAGACCATTTCCCCTTTGCTTTGGATCATGTATTTCTTGTTCTATATATACATTTTTCATGATGAGAACAAAACTGAGCACGCTTGACCTCGTACTGTCGATGGATGGCCTTGTTGCAACTCACTCTGACAGTTTCAGAGCGAGAAGCATGACTGTGGATCTGTCAGAGACGGTAATAATGTGCAGGCCATCATCCTGTTCAGAGGCACACTCAAAATAATGTGTGTGCCAAAAGGTTGTCAGTTTTTGAACGGGATCGTCTGGCCCCGACACCTCACCGTGGACTAATTGGATGGTGCTGAGCTGTGGAAATACGCCGATAATGTCCGCTGGACCTACTTTAGAACCGATTAGGTGATACTGACAACTCATGTTTTTCATGGACAGCCACGATATTAATAGCAATTACATAAAGTGCCTTGTCCATTCCTACACAGCTAACATTAGGGAAAGCAAACACATTTTGTAAAAGGAAAAAAAATATTTAAGAAATAGCCAATAGAGGTAAATTTACTGATTGTTTACATTAATGCTCATAATAGTAGTGCACCATCTGTAATTTGGAAGAGGGCCCTGCAGGAAAATGGCTCTGACTTTGTCTAGAGACGCTTCACTGATTCTCTACAAACTTTCTGAACCTGCTGCCATCGGGCTTATCATACCGCAACAACTGAAGCAGAACCACCAGACTGCTACACAGCTGTCTGCCAAAAGCTGATAAAATGCTGAACTGCTGTTAAGATCACACTCCCCATATAATTATACTAATTTTGTATTCCGTATTTTTATTACTGAACAATTTGTTCACACCAACCTGTTGAAGATTTTAAATAGACGCTGTCTTGTTCTGCTGTTTGTTCGTAGCTATGCAGTTAAATTACACATGTGCAGGCAAAAACAAAAAAAACAAGCAAACACATAACTAAACAGTGGTTAATAGTCTTTTTCCATCAGAGTATAAAAAGAACGTTGATTCACCACCCTGTTAAGAGTCGAAAAAGCACAATGTGTTCCTCTTGGGTCTGCAGCCATAATGATTCTGAACTCCATCTTAATAAACCTTTCTCCGTGACTGAGAATGATTAAGTGCATACGTACAAAAACAAAATCTACTACAACAACACCGGAAGTAAAAACAGCGGGTCTTACCAGGTAGTCGTCCGGCCTGATGCCGAACAGTTCTCTGAAGTAGCGGAAGGCCACAGGAGCGTACGTCTTAAAGCGGAAGTCTGGGAAATGATGGGCTGGAGTGAGGTTGCTCCCTTCACTGGAGAGCAAAACAAAACCAGTAAAAAAATTATTAAAACGCATTTTAAATAACAGATTTAAATAAGCAACTACAAAAGTGACATCAAGCTAAGGTCTAGTTTGAGTTCTGTGTTCACTTGTAGCTAGATCTCGTTTTTTATTGATAATCTGTTTTCTGTCACACACATCCTGTCTTCCCAGAAATCCCTGTTCCAGAGTTGCTTTGATAGTTTTAGTCTTTGATTTCTGGTGGCTCTTGTGTTTGGTCAGGCTCTGTTTAGTTTTCTTTTATCTTAGCGTTTCATTGTCTTTGCTTGTGGTTTATCATGTTCTTTATCCTTTCTCGGTTGCCCTTTGAGCCAAGCTTCACAGCCGTTTCATGTTCAGTTAACTAGTCTCACCTGTTCTTTGTTTAAGCCATTACCTTCCCAGCATATAAACCTCTACATCTCGTCAGCTCTTCCTATTGTGATCCAGGATTAGTTGCCAGGTCCTTCACCTGTTCTCACGTCTCACTCCTAGACTCTTCCTGTCCCTTCCAGTTTGTTTCCTGTTTGTTTTTGTTTTCCATTTCACTTCATTTTCATAAAAACACAAAGTGACTGATACTGCCAACCTCCTGCCTGAGTTAGGGTCCAACTCAGTCACACCAAATTGTACAGAGTTCTTCTATTGCATTCTGAATTTATGAACATTTGACTGACATCTAGGTTACAAAGTTTCGCATAAAATATTTAGAAGTGCATCATTTTGCATTGTGTAAAGTACTGACCTGGGGAAAAAGATGCTTTCCACCACGTAGAAATCTTGCATCAACACATCTCTCTCCGGCTTGGAGCTCAAGTTGCCGACTGTGTAACCGATTCCCAACTGGATGGCACCTTTCAACGCTGATGATGTGGTCTGCAGTTGGTGACGGCCGAAGAAAAGACATAAATAATTAACTTGAAAACAAATCAAAATGCATCGAGGGGTTTTCCAGAGTAGTAGAGTAATCTCTTAGCATTTCACATCACCTTCTTGTACGTAGTTTCTCCTGATGCATCCACCCCTCTGTGGCCGATCTTCTTTCCTTGGCCAGGCTGGCCTGAAGATGAGGGCATCTGAGAAAATGGACAGAGGCAAATAGTTCTTATATTGATATTTGTACCAGTTCAAATGTCAATAAAGGTGATCGCTATAATTTTTACAAGGTATGGGAGTGTAGAGGCTCAGGCAGAAACTATGATGAGAACCAAACTAACCATAACTTAGAACATGGCTTGGAGAAAAACAAGGCTTTCATTAAATACAGTTACTAGTACAATATTAAACACTTTACATCTGGCATTTTCATTTCACAAGTTAAAATTTGAACTAACTGAAGTCAAATGTTTTTACAAGTCAGATTTTCCAAGTCTTGAGTCTTTCAAGCGTGATTCTAAGTCAAAACTAGTGATTTTAGAGCATGAGCTCAATTCATGTCTCATGTCTTTAAAATGTCTTTAGGTTCCAGTCAAATCTGAAGTTTTTGAAGAACAAGTCCAAATCAAGCCTCAAGTCTGTAGAGGCTTGAGGCAAGTGGACTCACTTGACTTGGAGCGTGAGTCCAAGTCAAGTCTTGAATCTTTAAAGGACAAGCCCAAGTGAAGTCTAGAGTTTTTAAGCACAAGTCAAGTCTCTAGTTTTTAAATTAAAGGTAATCCTTCTGACTTTAAGGTGTAGGTGTAAAGTATTGACCTGAATCTTTATAGCACAAGTAAGTCAGTTAGTTTACAGTGTGAGTCCAAATAAAGTGTTGAAGTTTTGGAGTGCAACTTAAAGTCAAGTCAAGTCTTCTATTGTTGGGGTGAAAGTCCAATCAAAGTATTTGGATTGTAAGTCTAAGTCAAAACTAAACCTTTTTTTTGGGTGATATTTAACTCCAACCCGAGTCAAAATCTCAGACTCAATTCCCATTTGTGGTTTAAGTATCATGAAAGACATTTTACCACTTTAGTCAATCAGACCCAAACTGTGCGTTGCATATTTATATAATTTAGAAGCTGAACTGGATGTCTTAAATGTTATCCAGGTAATAATATGTCTGGCACTATTGCACGAAATCCCAATTGAACTCGAGGATTTAGTTGGCATTTAAGGAGAATTAAATTCTCAGCAGAGTAAAGTAAGACAAATTGCGATGTCCTTTTATCGCTTTGCCTAAACGAACTGCGCATTGTAGGTAATGCCAGAGAAAGGGGGCTTTATTCAAAGGAACACAAATTTGATATTGAAAATACTTAACATGTCTGATTTTAGTCAACGCAGATCACTATGGTAAAAAATAAATCATATTTATGATACAAATGGATCTATAAAGGTTGATTGGATATGTCACAGTAAAAGATTTTAGCTCACCTCTGTGATGAAGGCTTTCCTGGCAGCTGCATCTGCAGGACAGAAAAGAGAGAGGGATACAGTAGCTGCGTTAGCTCCTGTGTGATAAGGTGGTCAATCACCGTGCCCTGTAAGTGCTCTCTGTGACAAAGTTGGATCCCTAGGGGTGCAAGAAGCCACCTGACATTATGTAATAACAGTGTCAAAGACAAAGCGAGGCCTCCCGGAGCAACTACAGCAAACAGAGACATCGGCTGCAAGGACGCACAGTCCTTCCTTAAACCTTGTGCATTTTGTGTGACTTCATGATGTTTGTTTCTGCTCTGTTGAAACCAAACCACACCACACATCATACTGAGTCATTTAAAATAATCTCCAACTTTCTGACACTTCATAATTACTGTGTGAACTACCCATTTGCCTGGAAAAAGCATAGACACCTTTTTTTCAAGTTGGTTTGCAGATATAAATGATATAATGCGTGTTGCAGTCATGCGGTCTTAACATCTGCTGTGTTATGATCATCCTTACTTTAATAACAGGATGTAAGCTGTAGGGAAAGGCAATCAGAGGACTGTTTTCACCAGGAAGCCCTGAAATAGCTCTGTAATTATGGACACATAACACTCAGCATAATAACGGAGCAAAGGGTGAGGAAGATAGGAAAGAGAAAACGCAAAACGAGCAAATGGAAGAGTGGAAAGAAAGCAGGAGAGGGGACGAGAGAGGGCTTCGACAACGACAGAATTAATCAGCCTGTTCTGTTTTCATTTTAAAAACTTAGTGGGTGACATTTATAAAGGGACTGAAGCAACCGCAGGCTGATGGCTAAGAGGAGCAATCTGGTGATAGGACAACTTAAAGCATACTTTTCCAGCAACGTGACACTCTGGACGATGCTGAAGCAGCCCAGCGCTTTCCAACAGTTCCAAAGTTAAAATACTATTTACAGAATTTGCCAATATTTTTTTCTTCACTGGTTCAGCAGTAAATAACTTCTATTTCAAATGACATTTTTTTAACTGCTCTTCCGGAATCAAAACACTTCTTCAAAAATGATATCTGATTGAGGCCCGTAACATCTAACGCACCAAAAAAATAAACCTACGAGGTCGAACATCCTCACGGCTCGATTCTGTTTCTGAATGAACTGATGACCGGCCTCCTCCTTCTGTCTGCGGGCCACTCGTGGACCTCCATGTGACAAAGCCAAGGCATTGCCACTGTGCCACTGCTCAGCTCTGCCTCTCGCTTTTCCACATATTTGCGCAGAGGAGAGCAAACCGAAGCGTGCCCATGAAGCTCCAAACCAACTAGCACTACAGGAATAACTGTAAAGGAAAGATCCAGAGAAGGAGAAAAATGTCAATGAAGGAATGCTTACAACGCAGATAATTAAAGACACGCCTCTGCTACTTTTTACCACAGATTTGTGCCTGTGTGTACATGCATGTGACTGAATTGTGCGATGTAGTTTCATGTTCTAACAGTTTTTCCAAGTTTCTTTTTATTAACTAAAAATGTCCACATTTCTGCTCCTTTTAAGAAATCTAATAATATGTCTGTTCTAACAGATTAAAACATTTTTGAGTCTTTTTATCTTAAAAAGATCTTCCGGATTCATAGAAGTGTTTAAGTTGTGAATCAAGCAATCAGACTCAGAGATATGTGGAAATATATTTTACAACAATAAACCATCCATTAAACATTGCATGCATTGTTGGATGTAATAGTTGTATAACATTTGGAAGCGTGTCCAACACGTCCGTTCATTTCCTCCGCTGCCATTGCTAAACTACAAGCGGTCAACAATTCTAAAACGGTGTAGAAAATAAATGTCTATAGTTGACAACTTTTCCTTCTGTTTGTTGATTGGCCTAGTAGAAATTCTAGTGGGGGAATTCAAGTGAAGGGGAGAAAGCCCAGACAGTGCTGTGAGGGGAAATGAGAATTGAGAAGAAGTCAATTCATCAAGGCAATGACCAGGCTACTATCTTGAAAATATTACAGAACTTTGAAAAACTATCTGCACTTTTACATATTTCTTCTGTTTTTACTTTTATTTCAAATTTATGTTTTAAATAATCAAGCAAATTTTGGTGACTTAAGGCCACTACGCCACTTCTTTCTTCTGTTTTCAAGCGGTGAACCTGCTGGTCTGCTTCATATTATGGTCCAACTGTATAAACTACAAGTTAGGTTTGAGATGAGAAACTTCTTCCCAGATGGACTCCAGCAGGATTTTCTGTTTGAGAGTAAAATTCATGATTTTACCAATTATACCAAGTCATTCAAGTCCTAAACAAGTTTATCATACATCTATCCATCACCATGGTTGACTGTGAATATGATGCTGTCTTCTTGGAATATGGTGTTAGTTTTTAATTGCAAGTATAATTTGTCTCTTATGTATTGGGAATTATCAAGACATTTTTCTAACAAAAAATGTCTGTATTGCTTGTGGTCAACAAAGGATTTGTAAGACTATAGACGTTTAGCCTATCGTCCTACTTATTGTTGACTCATGAACATTACTTTATTGAGGCAAGTGATGCCTGCAGTACTGTAGATGCACAATTAGACTAACTTTGGGAGGCTGGACGCTTCTTAAATGGTTCACCACCTTTCTATGTTTTCTTGATTTGTGGATAATGGGTATGTCACTATGGTTCACTTGAGTCCCAAAGTCTTTGAAACTGCCTTGTAATTATTTCCAGACTTAGATGCCAGTCACTTTACTTGTTATTGGATTTCTTTCCAGTGAGAGCTATGTTGTGTTGTATTTGAGATATTTTAGTCTACTTCGTGTTGTCAGACAGGTTCTGTTTAGGTGATTTGATTTGATTTTTACATGTCCAGCAGTTTTTTAGATCTGTGTAGTGAAAATGAAGGTGAAACTGTTGAACAGTTAATTCATGACTTAACCAGGGGAGGAATTACTTTTTCACCCATGGCCAAGTTGGGTTGGATAGCTGAAAACTGTTTTCTAGAGTCATCAATCAAGTTATATTTGTCTGAACTGGCAAATAATTTGATCGTGTGAAACATTTCAGCATGACAAAATCTGCAACTTAATCTTGACATATTGTTAGCATAATACCACAACTGCCTAAGTCCTATTCCTTAAAATAGGACGTAGGCAATTATGCTGTTAGGCTAACAATATGTTTTTAAGTATACGGTAATTTCAATTTAAACTATTAAATTGATGTTAGTACAGTACGAGCCACTTTATTAGAGCAACGCCAAATCAAACGTCGGTGCAATAAAAAAGAACTCTGATATTGTGGAGCTATTAGAGGAAGTAATAACTGCTGCACAAAGAGACATTTACCAAATACATTACAGAAAGTCAGAGAAAAGCTGAGAACCAATATGTTTTATGAGCAGGATTAAAAATATTTTATTATCATTTCCTCATTTCCTTTTAACAGGTTTCCTTGAGATTCAATTACAGGAGTCCTTTGAAGGAGCACATGAGAGGAAATGAATCCTCCTACACCGTTATGCGGCGGCAAGCTCTAAAGTTCTTCAGGGAAGGGAACAGCAAACAGGACCTTTCAAATGAATAGCTGCTTGCACAGTGTGTTGCCTAGCTGACCTGCTATGCCTTGGTTTACAACTCATTCTCGCAGCCCTTGAGGGAGGAGTCCATTATTAGCTGGTAATGGCAACGCATGGCAAAGTGAGACCCAGGACGCACAACTGCACCATTCTCACATACAAACCCTGCTAGGGACACATGAAACTAATCATGTGTCGAGCCTGATCACAGCAGAAGAATGGAAAAATTTGCCAATACACACATTACCTTCCATAAAAATGCCTGACGAACCACAGAGCTGCTATATTTGCTTCTGCTCATCCGTTTTACTTCTCATGCAAGCACTACATAACCCAAAAGCACTAAAACCATCCGAGCAAACACTTCATAAATCAAGAACACCTTTCAAACTCTAGAAAAGGGAAAATCACTTAAAGCAGTTAAAATGTGTCTGTGTAGTGCTTTAGTACCTGCTAGCTGCATACAGACGACAGGCACACACATGTAGAATGAATTCCTGTCTGAACTTGCTTTGCGATGTGCAGGCCTCCATACTGGCTGCTCATGGATAACTGGGATCCAGCAAAGGAAAGCATGTTTTCTTGTTCCTTACATCTGCTCCCTAATCCCCAAAAATCAATGTAATCCGACATACAAATATCTGAAAATCTTACATCATTCCCAATGTGCTGACATCGAGCTGTCAAGATAACCTGCAGTACTGTCTGTGTCCTTGACAATTTACTCCTGCCTCACGCACGTTTTTCCACTCAAGCGCACCATTCCTCCCTCTTGTTACCATGGCGCCCTGAATTGAGGTCAACCAGCATTTTTATAACTAACGCACGTGTGCCCAGATTCAACAGACAGATGCCGTCTCCATGTCCTCACATGATGCTGAATAGGGCATTAGCTCGGCCACGTAGCAATATTTGGTACAGCTTACCCATACACGTGGATCCAGAGAGTGACTGTTGGCTCACAGTTCAAAATAAAGCCAGAAGTGAGAAAAGAGATGGATGAAAGACAGACAGATTAGATAAATAGAGAGCGCATTAGTGCAGTAAGAACCAGTAGTCACCAGTGGATTGAAATAAGAAATTGCCAAAACATAATTTGTCCACATATCCACATCTAAATGCAAAGTCTTTCTGTATAATTTGCCTGTTAACCTATGGAAAAACGCAGTTTTTATATTTTTGCTTGCATATGACACAGTATGCTAAATCATGAAGTATAGACCTCTTTATCATTGTTAGGATTTTTCTGAAAAAGATGCTGTTTCGAGAAAATATATATGGCATGTGGATTTATGTTGCAGGAAATAACTTTTTTTTTTTGGTTGCATGTGATAACAACATGTCAGTAAAATCCTACCAGGTGATGTTTCAAAAAATATTTTTAATTTGCCTCAGTTTAAGTTAAAAAATCTGGAGTTTCTTACCGTTTTCTTTTCTTGGAAAAACATTAAGATGGTTTAAAAAAACATTGTTCACTTAAACAGCACATTGCTTTTTTTTTGAGTATGTGTAAAATGTATTTGTCACCAGCTTTAACTGATATAGCCAGTTTATGAGAATAAACTTTGTTAAAGAGGTAAAACTCTGGGAGTATTTGTATCAAATATGATCAAATATGTTCAAGTTACCCCCAAAGTTTCCAGACTGAAATATTTTGATAATTCTTGAGCTTAACTTTTCAGTTTTCAACTGCTTTGTAATTCTTGCTTGAAATTGGTCATCTAGTCTCTTTAAAAAAAAATAAAATCCCTCATTTTTTTTAGTTTGTGGCAAACAAATCATTGCGGTACTAAGATGTATTAGGGCCATTGTAGATAGAAAAAAAAGAGTCAATTTCTGCCAAAATATTTAGAAATTTTAAGATTAATTTTCTAGAAAAAACATGGAAATTTTTTAGAGTTTCACTAGTTGAACATTTTTTACTTTTGGAACTCAGAGATTGTCATGTTTGTTTCTAGAAAATTTCCGAGCTTATTGTCAAAACATTTACCGTATTAGGGAGACAAATTGCTATCAAATTTGGTACTAAATGGAAAATTATTAGGTTTTCAATGACTGAAATGATCACTAAATAAATATGATGTTTATTTATTACAATTTTATGGAGTTTATGCATAGTACAAACAGGTCAATATTTATTTTCTTCAGCACTGTAAAATTTATCCTTCCTGTTTATTGATTAAATATGTAAGTATCCTTGGCTTTGTTCATGTTTCTACTACAGCTTTGTAAACCGCAGATCCAATCGATACTGGCACTCTGAATATGAACCGAGCTGTTTATGTATGCGTTATCTCAGCAGACGCTAAGCAATGGCACTCCAGCTAATGATTGAGATTTCATTTTCTGACCATAACAAAGCAACAATTCATTATTGTGTAAACATATGCCCGACATATCTAAAACTCAGAAATAATCGTGTTTTCTTAAGACAACAGAGGAGAAAAATTAATCAAGTGAGCAGAAGGAAAATAAAACAAGCAGCTCTTAACTGTGTTGCTGCTGCTTTAGCACGATCAACGTCAGGTTTCCGGAGGGCCTCGTTTGTTCTCTCATGTCCAGGATGCTAAAGAGATTCAGACAGACACAGCAACCTTCAGGAGCTCCCTTTGTCAGATGATGTTAAGTTATCTTTCACCTCGACTGAGGTCACTCTGCTCACAGCGGTTCTGTTCAGATAAGCAGAAGGCAAACTGATCCTGAATCAGTGTCACCAGGCTGCTCCACTCTTGATCCCTGGATCTCAGCTGCCAGCAGGGTGAGTGCTTTTCCATGACCACACCAGTTCAGGTTCTCATCATCGCTGTCTGGCCTCTGCCCAGAACGAGGAACAGGAAATGTCCAAAAGAACCACACTAAGGCTATAAGTCTTAGGTTTCAACCATTTGATATGTTCATGTTTGTGTTTTAGTTGGTTTACACACAATGGTGCCTGAAATCTGAATGACTCACAATGAAAGCAAAAACATTAGGGAAACACCTATTTTTACATATTTGTAAGTTGAGGTCTTTACAAAAATAAAGATGTCATGTTATTATAAGACACCATATAAGTCTGGTTTAAAGAGTTTCCTTTTAAGTAATTTGTCATCCAAAACTACGGTTTTTCTTAATTGTTGGCTAGGACCACACATTAAAAAGTTGGTAAGGTCCTAATGACAAGCTTTACAACCATACTGCATTTACAACACAGCAGCAGAACAATGTCCTTACTGCTTACAGTTGTTGCTTCTGTAAGAAACTTGATGAGAAACATGACCTAAACCTCTACTTTAGGCTTATTTTTTTTAAACCCACATAATAACAGGTTTGGGGTTGTGTTACCAACCCCAAACATCAACCAATCAGACAGCCTTTTCTTGTGTGTCCAAACATTTTGCAACATGGCCCACAATTGGCAAACCAATATTAAAATGAAAGCAAGAAAACTAAATACTAAATTAAAAAATATATATTTTCTGTTGTACCTAACATTTTTTAGAGAAGATATATTTTTTTCTTTAGCAAGTTAAAAAAAATACAATTACAATCAAGTTAGTTTGTGAAAGGAAATGAGAGACATTTTTCAAAATAAAACCATGAGCATCAATTTTATCAGTTATTTTCTTGCATTTAAATGTAAATCCAAAAAATTGCATGTTGAAAAGTAGCTACAACTTCTTAATAACCAATTGAAAACATCTTTATATGCACTACAGCAACCAGATCCTTTGTGATGACTTGGACTGAGTTGGTATTAAAAATCCCTTCATGAGTATTCCCAATGTTTGCCTGATTTATTGAACAAACTAGTTCAAGCAGACGGTGAGAACACCCCGGTCCATTACTAGCAGTGCATATTCTTCATTTTATATAACACAGTAAAAGGATAAGAGAAAGCAGACTGTTGGAAAGAAATCCTTTAACCATGCCAACCCATCCATTAGAGTGAATAGCGAGGCAGAAGAAGAGGCAGAATTAATAATAATGGTAATAATAAAAATTCCTGGCTGTAAGTGGCTTATAAACTGATTCCTTAGAGAGACTCGGATTGGAGCTATGGTGACTAATGCAAAGCAAACACAGTAGGTTGAGGAAAACAGAAATATAAGAGACTCTGAAAGCCCTGTTACAAGTGTCCCAGGTCAGTTCAGGCTTTCTTCCCTTCATGGTGATGTTAGGGTTAATGGTCAGTGAATCAGCTTGTCTGTTGCTGTGGTCAAGACGGAAAAGTCCCAATACATATTTGAGGAATAGCAATAAAATTTGGGACACAAATTCCTGCTTCTCATGGGAAAATGATGCATGGACCCATAAATACAAGAAACTGGAAGCAAGTGCAGGGCAGTGCACTCTTTTCATCCAGTACTGGGACAACTGCGACCCAAAGTCAGTCCTCAACACATTACCAACACTAAAATTTACACTTCTCTGCTGCTGACGAATCGAACATAAGTTTTATGAAAAATAAATAAAACACTACAGCTGCTACTGTTCTGTACTGCTCTTCTTCACCAACTAATTTCACATACAAATTGAGTGGAAAGTGGCTAAAATGACTACCTTGGTTGTTACTGACAGCAGCTAATGACTCTAGACGAAATTTCGCCGATGTTGTGAAGGAACCCTCATGATTACGTATTAATTTCACACCGTGGAACAAACTAATGGACCAGGTGGGAATCGAAGTGTAATTTTTTTTCCCCTCGGAGAGGCTTGAAAGCTCACTGGACTTTGAAATGGAAATTTAAGTTGAAGGAGACCAGAGAGAGATGTATATTAAAGAGAAACCTGGCAGTTCAGACAAGGCTGATTATAGTGCCTTGCGAGTTTACATGTCCCTGACTTTTTCATATGGTGTCTTGTCAGATCCACGATTCGTATTGTATAATATTCAGATTGTATCCAGCTGACCAACACAAATCAGTGCTTAATAGTAAAGTCGAGGGAAAATGACCCATTGTTTCCAGGAGCTTTGCAAATAGCTAAGTAGTGAATAGCTCCAATCTAAAAAGTCATGAAAAAATACTTGAGGCCCCTTCTAAAAACGCAAAAACTACCTGATTTAATCGTTCAAACACCCATCAAGTAGCATTACGCCGAGGTCTTTCAGCTTCCCTATCTGCCTTATCTGTGAAATATTTTAGATATGCTCACAAAAAAAATCCACAATTGGGGGAATAATAGAGTTACAATTGGCAGAGAAATTTGAGACAAGCTGCTTTGGCAAATACTCAACCACAAATAGGCGGGTGGTTCACTGTAATGCGTCAGTGCGCCACAGTTTTCAGGAGTTTTTAAGGATTCTCAATATGATTTACGCAAGCTGGACCATTCTAACACATGAATATTAGTGGGGAACCAGATGACAGTGATGCTTCGAAGCTTTGGTTCATCAAAATGAAGCAAAATGTGAAATGTGGAAGGATTATGGAAAACTGACTTTTTTAAAGTCTTATATCACATTGTAATGTTATTCACTCATCAAAAACACACCTAGACTGTTACTTTGATTTATTCACAAATGTTTGAGAAACCTTGATCCTTGAATATTTACACAAAGCTCCACCTTCATAAAAAGCAGAGCTCCACTCGACTAGCAGCAGCAGCAATAGTTTGTATGAACTAATCATACAAACTACAACACTTTGTTTCCCCCACATGCATAATAGCAAAAGGTAAACAGGACTTTTTCCAGGTTTCGTTTTACCAGTCTTAGTTAGTATACGGCCTTTTAGCTGCTTTTCTGATCAATGTTAATAAATCTCTAGTTTAAACAGACATGTCTTTGTAGAGCTGCACATGTCCTGTGTTGTATGGAGGAGTAAAGTAAATGGGTCTGAAAACAGCCTTCACTTTACAAATGTTCTGGTATTAAAACATTTTCCAATAAATGTATTTTATTTCCTCCATTTTATGCACTACGTTGTGTCGGTTGGTGGAAAAAAAATGTGTGGTTGTAATTTGCCAACATGTAAAAAAGTGTTCAAGCTTTACAGATGTGTAGCTTTGTGTTTGTGAGAATGTGCTGCCCTCCCATGAGTAGGTCAGTTTGTAAAAATACAACTAATGAAAATAGGTACTCAGACTGATCTATTTTCAAAACACCCACTATAATAATTCGAACGCATCTGGACTACTGACTCACAGATATCCCTTTAATGCATCTCGATAAACAGCCTGGTATTCTGAGCAAAACTAAAAACAGTCAGCAGCAAAACGACTCACACACACGTAAGGGCACACATAATTATGTAATTTCACTATGTTGTCCATTACTGAGGTTGTGGGTCAGAATCGAGCTTGATCCTCGCTGATCCTTAAAATATAGCTGTCAGCCAAGAGAAAGAGGCCCTTATTTGGACATATGAGAGGAGAGAGAGACTGATAATAGAAATAAAGAGAGGGTTGGTCAGCCTCAGCCCTTTGTTAATGATGAGAGCAGCACCTTGTCCAGCCGTGGTGACTCAGTAAGGTAATCTGCTCTAACTACAGAAGGAACAAAGCTGCACAACAATACGGGTTCGTGTTGGCGCCATGCGTCCCACGCAGGCAGAACCAGATCTGCTAATCGCAACCTGCTGTAACGATTAATCAGATTAATTGTGACTGAAATAATTGTTGGCCAATAGTCGATTAATCGCTAACCAACTCAACTGCTGAAAGAACAACATGCTAAGATAAGTAATTAAACTAAAACATTTTCATTTAAGATAAAAAAAAAACAACTTGTCTGTAAATATGCTTTATCCAGAACTCTTCAAGTGGCAGTTTTATCTTCACCTGGTACAATTTCTGTAAAAAAAAATCTCCTTTTAAGCATCTTTTGCTACACAATCGTTCATCGGTCAACACAGATCAGCCTTACTCTGTATTGACGTTCAGTCGAGCCTGAGCCTTTCACATGTTGATGTCAGAAGTGAGTTTTTATTAGCTGCAGATGCGTCCTTTGCTACAAATGATCAAGCATTCACAAACAAATCGTGTGAATGCATTTCAGGCAATAAATTGATCATTTATTCTTATTTAGAAGGCAACTTCATTGTTTGTTTAATTGCATCTTTTAATGAATATCTAATATTGTATGAAAGCTGTTAAATTAAGCTGTTAAATGAAAAATCTGCAGAATGACAATTAATCGATTCATGTGATTAATTGATTAATAAAATAATTGTTAGTTACAGCACAACACTGTTGATCAAATTATTAACAGCTTCACACGTTGGTCACAAGCTCCTGGATCTTTCTCTGCTCTCGTCCCAATATCGATTTAATTCTTTCTTGCTTCATGTTCTAATCTATGATTGCTGACATGATGAGAACAGAGTGAAGATGATCTACAGTCTTGGGTATTTTCAGGTATTTGGTAGTTAGATCTGCACATCTTATCAATCTGTAATGTTCACTGCAACATTAGTCTGCCCATATTTGAAGTTACTAATGCGATATTTTGTAAGTTACTGTGCTTTTAAGGGTCACGAGGGTCACACTCTGCATGCCGGTGGTATATTTGGGTTGCTGGACAGACTCTCCCTGCTCTTGATATAAATTTTATTGACAAGATGCGAAAGCCAACGGAGAGAAGTGTGGATACGGTGATGAAAAAGAGGAGGAGAGCGAGAGAGAACTGTGCCGTGATGATATGGCAATAGCATGTTTCCCTGTTATTGTGCAGCGCTACATTGGCTGCCGAGCAAGACGCACTCCATGAATTTACCACTCCCCCACTTGAAAGAAAGCTGGCTCTATCTGCCTCCGTGCAGAGTGCGGCTGCAGTAAGTGTGGCTTAAGAGGGAAAATCCTTCCTGCATCTGCTGGAGGTCAAGATGAATGCTCAGAGATAAGCCAAGAGCAGCAGCCCCAGACTTTTGCAAAAATACAAAATAACTGAGCCATTAACTTGGTTTATTGCTGCTTATTTAGCTGTAACTCTGCCCACAAACAGAAACTGACTGGAGAAAAGCAATAATCATATATACTGAGGTAATTCAGCAGCAGGGAAAAGTACAATAAAGCGGCACAACAACCTTATACCCGTAGAAGTGGGGGTTAGCTGAAAATGTGTGATAGGAACATTTATATAAATCTTTGAAAGTGTTCCTAGGGTTGCTAATTCCTGGCCTTTCTGCAGCTACAACCAAATAGCTAGCTACTTTTGTTCATATTTCTAGGAAGAGATAGTCAGGTTTGTTAAAAGACGAACAGATTAAACTTTATAAAGCTTCAAACAGCAAGAAATGAACATATTAGCAAACTGTACAGCAGATTTCTGACACAAAATTGTTTTTTGTTGTTTTTTGGCCAGAGAGATTACAACTGATATTACACAGGTTGGATACTTTGGTGAAAAAAATGCAGGATGCATTCACATCAGATACAGATTATTCTGTTTTTTTATTTGTTTTGGGTTTTTTTTTAACTCTGACCTTTGAAATTGTGTATTTGGTCAGGTTTGATTTTCTGCCTGAAGACCACAACGCAATAACTCAACTTTGCTTTAGGGTGCATTCACACCAGTCCTGTTTAGTCCTGCTTCAATTGAACTCTTGGTTGCTTGCCTGGAAAGTCTGATTCGTTTTGTGAGGCGCAAACTCTAGTTTGTCTGAACACCTCGGTCTCGGAATGCACATGTGAATGCCAAACGGACCGGAGACCAAGGAAACGAATCATATTCCCACTAACAGCGTGAACAACTAGAATAATTTGTGCCGCTTTTTTCTCTCAATCCACAGCACCGTCGAACGAAATACGAGAAGACTAAACTTGCCAACTAGGCCCACACTGTTTAATGAATGAACATCTTCTGTCACTGCTCAGATCATATTAAATATACATGAACCCCCCACAGCATCTTTGTCTCTATGAGCCCTCAACACTGCCAGCAGAGCTACAGTCCAAACAGGCAGACTTATTTGAAGATTCCCGTGAACATCTGAAGGTTCGGTTTAGCCGACCGGTGATGCATTTTAGTATGTTGCTGAGAAGTCAAAGATAATCCTTGTAAGAGCAAGAGTTAAAAACTTCAAAGCAATTTTAATAAAACCAGAAACCTTTTCAAATGTGCGAAGCTGAACCTTAATGAGATTGGATAGAAATGCAGATCAAAAGGCAGAGTAGATCTATTTTAGAGCAAGAAAAACAAAAAATATTGAAAGTAGAAAGCCTAGATAAATTGCAATTGACCTTTCGTTGTTTGTGCTCGCTTTTCATCTTTGAAACTTTTCTTGCATACTTATCTTTGCAACTTTGCGATGGAAATGACTCCAACCGCCAAGAGTTACAACCCCAAAGACAAATGAAAAGGAAAAGTTGTACAAACAATGTACGCTCTTCAGAGATAAAGACTTGTACTCTCTCATAGCTCAAACCTATCTTTACTCGGCACCAAGTGGCTGAGACATGAGGTATAAAGTACAGTTCAATGTCTAACTAAGGGCTGAAAAACACGAGCATGACCAAGTGAGGTTGTGAGCAGGCAACACGTACATAATTACTTTGAATTTTCTGTGGGCTGTTCAGATAAAACAACGGTCTTTGTGCTGCTGAGTGAACGCTCTCGTGCTCCAGGTGCTTCTTATGAAATAATGATAGCCTGCACAGTGGGCAAGTAACTATTCTAATTGAAAACAGCAGGCCTTCACTGTCTTTCCCCTCGAGGGAAGTCGTGACAGTGCAGCCATCTATGAGTGAAACTGAGCCGGAGCCGGGGGGTTTCAAAGCTGCAAAGTCCCCTTAACAGACATTAATACAGCTAGTTTTATTCACTTCTTCTTCTTTCTGATTTTTAATCCTCTTTTCGCATCGGATCAATGTGCATCATAAGCTGAAAAGGGTCAAGTGTGGCTCCTACTGGCTCGCCTCTCTTTGGTTCCTGTCTGCAGCACACATCCCCCACTTACAGGGAAAAACAGAGCGCACAAAATGTAAAGGAACCGCGTCATCGTGTACGTCAAATATTCTGACGTCACATGCCCTGGCATATGGCCAAAACTCCTAGTGCATGCTCCTTGGAATGAGCCACTTGGATGCAAATTGATCCTGGTGAGTGTAGTCTCGGAGACGACAAGGAGCGCGCACCAAGACCTTGCCGACGGAGGAAAGGGAAGGGGGGAGAGCAGATGGATGTTGAATTCCACAGGAGGCATCTTTGTGCATCTGTCAGCAGTTCTGACAGACCAAGGCTAAGGAGGCAAACAGAAAAAAAAAAAACATACAAGGGAGGTCGGGAGACTGACGGTGAGAAGTAAGAGGCAGAGTTTAGGGAATCGCTCACCGAGGAGGAGGTGGACAAGATGCAGGGAGTAAAAGAGAGGAGAGTTTATAAGGCTGAAGGTGAGAGGAGGTGAACCTGTCATTGGGGTTGGTGAGATCAGAGGTGTTCATGCTGTCACGCTGGCAGAACACAAAAGGGACAAATTACAACCACCTGAGGAGGAGAAGCCTTAGAGGAGGTCTAAATACTCCGGCAGCTTTTTAAACAGCCAGCTGCGACTCTTACTCACTGCTGCATTCACACGTTCAGAGCAAAGTTATAATTACACATTAGAAGGACCTGATGTTAACCAAATGCTCATGTTGAGCGCCGTCATGTGCGAACAGTAACGGCTTTGATAATCCAGTAAAACGCAAGAAGAACCTTGGCTATGAAAACTCCCGTTCCTTTCTACCGAACCGATTTCAAAGCCCAGCGTGTTTCATGACAGACAGAGGTTGGGAGCTCAAAGGAATAAAACAGAGTAATGTTTCCGTACTCGCTCTTTCTCCACCTGAATGAGCTGCAGACGTACCTACAACAGACGTGTTGTGGAAAATGTAGTTTTCTCTTAAATGCCTTTTAAAATCTCTGTGCTTCTTTTGACTTAATCACGTCACAGAAAATAGCCAACTGTGAGTCTTTCTCACTTGCATCCATATTGTGGATTGTTGTCCTCACTTGATCACTTGATAGCGACTATATGTGACGCATTTACTGCTTGAATTTTGTGGATTCTGATTGGTGGGGGACGAGCCAGTCGTTCAAATGGCGTAGAAATTTTCACATCTCTTTTCGACAAAACATCAAACTATTTCATTTTGTTAAAATATTGAAAAAAAACATGAATTTTTAGCTTACTGTGGCACAGTTAGAAAGGTTTTAGTTAAAAAATATATTTTTTTTTACATGAGTCCTTTTGAGTTGATGTTTTTGGCACATGTGACATAAAGTTTAGACTCAACTAATGTTCAGCCAAAGTTCAGCCAAGCCAAAGGCTGTCCTATAGACAAAATATCTATCACTGCCAAAAATGATCTTCATAAAGTATTGAACGATCTATTCATTAAATAACTCAGAGTGGTAAACGATGTTCACGACACTAATGTTTATTTTATTTGTTTTGGGTCAAATGAAGTCTGGCAACCATCCACTAGTGAATGGCTTAGTAGTCTATCACAGCGCCAACAGCACAAACAAGCACACACAAACGCTCTCATGTTTAAGGACACCACTTAACACAACATGTAGGTTTTTGTACTTTATAATGAAGCAGGAGAACCTGAAAAAACAACAACCTACAGGGTAGTATTCACAAATTCTACCCACAAAGGTAGATTTGGACCAACGACCCCTTCCTTACATGGCCCTATCTCAATAGCTACATATTAACAATAAAATCATACTTCAATACATAAGAAGATAACAAAATGCTTGGGTATCAATTCCTCCGCTCACTAATAAGACAGACAAGAACAGCAATGGAGAAGTTAAGATGCTACCTGGGGCTAAAGGATGTTTTTATCCAACTACAGCTCCAGAAATGAGAGACGAAACCTCTTGACGTTGACACCTAAAAAGAAAAAATCTAACGCAGTCATCCACAATGTTTTCTAAAATATTTAATTTCCAATCTTTGGAATATTAAAATATTTAAACTTTGTGAGTCACCGAGATCTTACTAGAGTCAGGATGATGTGTGGAGTTAATTCAAAGTCCAGAAAGTCTCGGTATACAGTATTTCCACAGAATCACCTCTGAGAACTGAAATAACAGCAAGAATTTTTTGGTCTACATTTGTCAATACTGACTTCCACTAATGAGAGTAATCAGGCCCTTAGCATATAAAATTAGCCCGGCCATTGCCTTCCTACACAATTCCACTCAATTCTCTTCTCCCTTCTGGGCTCCGTCTGAGATTTCTCCAACTGAGCTCCTTTTCTCTGGCTGAACTTCAACCGGGCCAATCAGCAAAGACGAGGAGGAGTTGTGAATGATAGATTATTCACTGTTTTAGAATTGCAGCCTGACTGTAGTTCGGCAATGACAACAGAAGAAGTGAACGAATTTAGTCTGTGTTGGCCACGCGTCCAAATATTGAAAAATTAAAGTCAAAGCAAGAAGAACATTTAAGATATTTTATTAGATATCATTCGGGTTGGCATTTATCTCTTCACAGTGAGATAAGGTTGTTTACAGTGCATGTAATCCTGTCTAGGCTTCATAGCGAAGCTTCCTTCGCGGTCGAGCTAGCTAGCGCACTACATACGTCATGGCCTAATGTTAGCAATTAGGGAAAATCAGATCCAATTTTTTCAAACTTCAACAGAGTCCACACCTCTAGCAAGTAATCGTTTCTCAATAGCCGAAGGTTCAGATCCTCTGTACGAAGCAAACCGTAAAATATGGGGCTTGTTTTTACCAGGCAAACATCAAAGATGGCACTGACAGCTAAACACACCCACAGAATGATTCTACCATCACCATGCCTGACAGCTGGGACAGTGTTTTCTTAGGCTTCAAAAACCCTAACCCTATACCTCACTTTGACTCTTGTGAACATACTTTGAGAATCTGGCCCCAATAGCGCAATCCTGAGCACAAAACCTTCTACCAGAACCTATTTGGATGATTATCGGCTTCAAACTTCACCTTTGCTTTTGGGTCTGAATTTTGTAACAGGGTTTTCTTGCGTGCAGATTGTGACAATGGTATTTCAACGACTTCCAGTTTGTGGCTGGCTTGATTGTTGGTGGTTTCTGGATATTTTTGAACATTATGGCAAATTTTCTTCATCCAGAGGGTGACAGTTTATTTCAGATACTTCAGATAGACCTCAGACATCCAAGATAGCTTCCGGGTGAATAAACAATGCCAAGACGAAACTTCGGGAATACTTCCCACCTCAGCCTCACGGAAAATGTAAGGACTTCGCCTTGTGCAACTCAGGAAACAAACCATTTCAAATTAACTCCTCCAACTCTGTTGCTAAGAGCGGTCAAACATCAACAGCAACAAACTGATTCGTCTTCCTTTCGAATTAGAAGTTACAAGAAACCGAGGATTCTTATCTTCACAGCTATTAAGAACAAAACTTCAGGTCTCCGTTTACTAGTAAGGCAGCAGTCCCAATAACAGCTTCAGTTAAAATCTGGTCTTCTCTCAGAGCAAAACAAATGCAACGTTTGCTTTTGTTCATTGAATTGAGCACAAACAGACCTCATCCTACCTGACTCCTCATGATTTTATCTGACTCCTAACAAACATGCATAATATGTAAACGAAGTCAGAAACCTACAGCAGAAGCATTTCTTCCCCAAATCTCATCACCAAGCACAGGCAGTTCTCATTATGAGGGTGCTGTGGAGGTCCCCTGCAGGGGGTAGCTGATTTTATTTTCACTGCAGTTGCCGCTTAGTTGTCGCTGAGCAGTGCCTAAGAATACGCCTTGACTGTGCAACTTGGAATGAGCAGCCCAACAACAAGATCCATAGTGACAAAAAAAAAAATTTCTTTATCAGTAGATATGAAGGTTATACAGTAAGCTGATAAACCTGTAGCAGCTGAGTTTTTCTGTAAGCATAAACCCCAAAATGAAACAAACATTTTAATATTGTGAGCGTCAAAGAGGAGGATTACAGAAGTTGAAGAACGATATGCAGGAATTATGGTGGATAGTAAAGTCACAGCTTACATTTAATTAATGATTACATTTGTTTTTCTTCTTCAAGGAGCTGCCTTTGCTACCGTGAGCAGCCGTTTGTTGTTTTTTCTTGAGTGTTTCTAGCTGCCGGTCGTGAGCAAACCCCTTCTAAAATACATTTTTTTACAGTATACCTGTAAAGTGTACATTAGCTGAAGTAAGCATAAAATCTTAACCCCCAATAAACCCATTATATTTTATAATGTACAAACTGCTGGGGAGGGAGGGTTCTTTCACCAAAATCTTGGGTTTATGTTGTTGTGACATTACACAACAACACAGCTCACTTTCTTTTTTGTTGGGGTATAATAAACATGAAAATTATCCATTTTCAGGGAGGGTGGCGCAATTGTCCACAACTGTTGCCTCACTGAAAGACGATCCAGGACTATCGGTGTGAGGTTTGCATGATCTCCTTGTGTATACATTGGTTCTTTATGGGTACTCTGGCCTCCTTCCACAATGCAAAACACATAATTTGTCACCTTTCACTTCATACTCAGACGTCAGGAAAACAGCAACACCTCCTCAAGTCGGAATTCCAGCTGGGAAGGTTAGATTGTTTCCCAACTCGCACCTGTGACGCTCTAACTTATGAGACCAATTGAACACAGCTTGTCCTTAAGTGTGAGATTGTGTCTGTGTTGCCCTGTTCAGACTGCATCTTGCCTCAGTATAGGCACCATCCACCAGCAATCCTGCAAGATGTACAGAAAAAGGTGGATAAAATGTATTAATTTTACTTCATCAGTCTTTTGGGTTGAAAACCTAACCCCATGGCTCAAATTCAAACCCAAACCTGTTGTGTTAAATCAAAGCAGGGCACATTTCACCCTGAAGCGAATCTGTAAAAATAACACAAATTTGGTTTGTTTTGAATGCAATGGTTTTTACAGTTCATGTTTTTAAAAAACAAAAAAAATCTTCTTTATATTTCTAATTAACAAGAAGCACCAGAACGAAACATGCTGTCCCTGTTAGAGAGGTGGTCTAATATCCTAGCAACGCCTCTGTCTATTTTTTTTTATTTCCCCCAGAGCACTAGTACATTTATCAGCTCATACACATATAATAACGCCCATTTGCTTGTCTAATCTTGTCCGTGGTTTGTTGTGTTTCTAGCCGCTCAGGACACGCAGACAACACGCTGCCCAGAGCCAAGAACTGCATGTTCATAACTTCACCTGCTCTCCTCACCCATTACCAAGCTACTAGCTTAGCTTTCCAGTTCCTGAGGCTAGCAGAGATGAGTCGGGACTTTCTGCTCACAGCAGCAGAAAGAGAAAATCTAACAAATAATAATAAGGAGGAAAATAAGCGAACATTAAAGAGGAATGGAGGTTAATGAATACGTGATAAAAAAATACCCATGTCTGCGGCGTCCATCCCGTAACTGACTCCCACAACCGTCTCCCCATCATCGGATGCCGTGGCCCCGGATAGAGGGCTCCCTTCCCCGGCCTCCGACAGTCCGACCGCTCCCTCGGCTGCTGCTTCCATTCAGCCTCCCGGAGGAAAAAGAAAACAAGCGCGTCCTCCGAAAGACAGACCTCTTCTCAGCGGCGGTGAAATCCCCGGCGGAAGGCGGAACGACGCGTTGATGGATGTGTCACGGTAATAACCGGGAGTGATGTGAGACGGTTCTCAGCGACGGTCCCCTCATCAGTGCGGTGTTCCCTCACGAAGCAGCGCAGAGCCCGCTCGTCTTGGCTGCACTTGCTGCTGCCTACTGAGCAGCTCCCGCTGCTGGTGCCTGGTTGGTGCTGGTAAAGGAAGCTCTGGCTCCATCTGCAGGCATGTGGGGGAACTGCAGCCAGGACCTCTGACGACTTGGACATTTTCAGTGTGAGTCTTTTGTTGTGAATCCTGGAGTCAGCAGTGGCATCTTTAACTTTATTCATTCTTGAATACTTTTATAAAAAGACCGTCAGAAAACTGCACTATGGATTAAAGTAAAGTGATTCTAATAACTCAAGTAAACATATGAAGGGTTTTTTTTCCAACTACTTCATCAAAACCCATCCTTAAATTTTCTGTAAGTAAATTGATAATAAATTATTACTACTACTACTATTTTTTAAAAGAACTATGCACAGCTCAAACATACACACACAGACTCATGCAATTCTTACCTGCACAGTTTTTAGCAGTTTTTCCAGATTAAGATTTGGGAAATCTCAAAGAGCTGCAGCTCCTCACATTATCAATATCAATTATCAATAACAGTAGAGTACAATTGGGATGGCACAGTCTTTCACAGATGATATTCTCATTGGTCAAATTGTGGAATTAAATAGATTATAAAAATGTTGCTATCACCCTCCAAACCAAGGGTGACAGCAACAAAAACACACACCTTACACTGCATTCTACATGTACGTTTTCTACATGTTGCAAATCACCAGATTCAAAATGGGACATGTATGGCTTCTAGATACAGAAGTTATGCCCACAAAGATTTCTGTTTCATATCCTTGTATCCTTCCAAGGCTCTAAAAATCTATGAACTGTTTTCTAAAATATAGTCAAGCAGTTTTAAACTCTTCCCTCTCCTCATTCAACTGGCACCCCTTTAACCATTTATTCACAGAAAGCCAGAACCCAGCTGTAAGTAAACTAAGAAACATACGGGGCCTGATCTGGAGCACAAACATTTATTTATGAGCTTTTTAAAAGCAATTATTAATTTACTTTTGACCTAGAATTGTTTTCATTTGACCTGTTCAGAGAGGAAATACTGTCCAACACGTCCTAAACTGGTAGATTATTGTTCAGAAGTTTTAGGCAGGAATGGGACACAAAGCTGGTCTGATTCATTTCATTAATTCAATTCCAAAGATAAATAGGTGAGACTGTTCTTACAGAAGCTGCAAACTCAATGCCAACTTCAGTCTATAAAGAGACAATATGCCAGCACTATTTAGCTAAATTGTAGCTTAAGGAAAATATTAGAAAAGTTAGCATCTTTTCCAAACTATAATCATAAGATAGACACAAAAAAACCTTAAGAAACTGGAAAAATGTAAATATTTCCTTATCAGTGAAGCGGTTCGGTTATGTGTTCATTTGTTTCACATATGTTTGAATTTTTATTTTTTACTACAGAGACAGTCGGCCAACATTTTCTTGCTGTTATTTATTTATTTTTATTTCTTGTAAGGGTTCAGTTTTTAGTTCTTGCGGCAGCGCCCCCGCCAGAAGTTGGCGTCCTGAGCAACTGCCAATATTGCCTATTCCAAGAGCCATCTATGGCCATCATTCAGTGATAGTTATTTAATAAATAATGTCAACTAAACACAGTTGGCATGTTTTATCTGCAGAATTTGTAATCAATTAAGCCCTATAAAAATGTTAGTATGCTGGTGATAGCATCCGCTGTAAATATGGCCCCCAATAAAATTCTGCTTTGGGCCCCTTTTAATCTCTGGCCGGTTGTGACAAAAGCAACACTATTGAGAAATTTCACAGACCAGACAAAAACTACAATTTGGATCTGAGCAAATTTATTAAGAAAAAAAAAAGACATCACTTTGTGTAGATTAAGAGAATTATTGATGTGCACAGTAAACTCTGTCTCCTTCTCTCCAGAGAACCAGATTCATATCAGTTTTGAGATCCTTCCAGTAGGTTGGCACGCCGTTTTCATCAGGTCTGTCCTGTCCGCAATGCGGGTTTTGGAACAGACCGTCACTGGTCTGGGACGGACCTCAACCATATGAATCGGTTCTTGGAGAGGCAAAGACACAAAAGGAAGCATTGGAGATGTAATATGATAAGCATGGCATCAGTAGTCCAGGAATGATTGGGGTGCATTAAAGGTATTTGGGTAGATCCTTCTCCACCACCTGGAAACAAAGAAAGAGTAAAATGTCATCTGGAAATGTTCCAGTTCCTATGAATTATGACAGAAATTAAGTTAGTTTGTTCATTGTTTCCCACTTAACACGAGTTGATTTAAAGGGAAGTTTGATCAAGGTTCCTGAAAGTCTGACACAGCTCAGATCAATTCAGTAACAGAGGGAAGGATTTTGTACGTACGCTTGGATCGTCCAGGGGTCCGTATCTTTTCACCACCTGCCCCTCCCTGTTGATCAGAAACTAGGTACAGAAAAAAAACAAAAAACACAAAGTAACTTAGCATGAGCTTTAAAAAAACACACCGAACAATTAAGTAGTAGAGTAGTTTTCTTACTAATTTAGAAAAAAAGAGAAGACAAGGTCAAACAATCTAAACTATTAGTTGGGATTACCTTAGTGAAGTTCCACTTGATGCTACTGCAGGATTGAAAAAACAGGCATGTCAGAAAAATTATTTTTCATTTGATTGACCTTCATTTGAGTTTAAATAAATCCCTGGCACTAGAGTTGATTTTATGAAACATGGTCATCTGCAGCTGCGATTAACTGGTATACAACTTTTACAGACTAGCGTCTTACTGAAGTATTTTTTTTATCAACGTACTTTCCGAAGGTCCCCTTCCCGTTGGGCTGCTCCTTCATCCACTTCCACAGTGGGTGAGCGTTCTCACCGTTCACTTCGATCTTACTGAACATGTCAAACTGAGCATCGTAACCCTGGGCGAACTGCTTGATCTGAGTCTCGTTACCCGGCTCCTGCAGGTGAAAACCAGAAGGCAAACGGATAGTTAGTTTTTAAAAATATAAATAGAAACTGGTGCTTCCAAGTCATGTTTCCAGTCACTGCTGATTTTGTGTCAGATTTCTTAAAAAGAACACATAAAAAAAGTTATTAATTCCCAAACTATAAACTACAATGATGCTAATGAAGACTGTGTGCAAGTTGCTGACCGGTACTGTCTGCCACAGAACAGTCCTGAGTCACACAAATATTATAATGACCTCTTTCTTGGCCTGAACCTACACCGACTTGACGGTATCTTCTCTATTTATGTTCTTATATTACACCAAGCTTCATAAAGCTGGCAGCTTCTGGATAATTCTGCTGACTAACAGGCAGAGATCCAAAACAAACACATTCATACAAACCTTATCTACTAAATGCCAGCACTGGCAGCACTGAAAACATTTATATCTGGAGCTACGTCTGTGGTCGTGTAGATTGTAAAATCTGTCATCAAAATCTATTCGTTTTAGCATGAAAAACTTTTCTTTGGTCACAGTACAGCTGTGCATCAATACAATACAATTTAAGTGAATTTAAACGTACCTGGTTCCCAAACTGGTTGGATGGGAAGGCAAGGATGCGTAAACCTCTCTCAGCGTACTTGGCGTGCATCTTAGCAAACTGAGAGTAGTTAACAGGAGTTTTACCTCATTTAGAGGCAACGTTGGTGATGATTACAACATTTCCTCTGAAGACACACACACACGAAAAACACATTAAAGAAAGATACTGTGGCTGTCACATTAGAAGAGAAATGAACACAAGCAGACTTACCTGTACTTCTCGAGGGACACCAAATTCCCATCAATGTCTGTTGCGTTAAATTCATAAATGGACGTCGCTCTCTGCCAATCCTCGGTTGGGGAAGACTGTTGGAAAAAAGGAGGTTAAAATTATATTAAAAAAACACGTCAGCATTTCTACTTCGAACTATGTATGAAAGGGGATACAAATACTGAAAAAAATAGCAAAGTTATGAATAAAAAATGAGAGTAAGATCCACCATTTAAGCCCTGATTTGATTCCGTCTTACCAGCGCCTGCAGCAGGACAGAGAGCAGCACTGTGCACCCTATCAGGCGCATGACTGCCTCTTACTTTGTTCCACTGAAGACAGAGAGAACAATCAGCTCCCAACGCCTCGCGATCTGTGACTAAAGCTTACAGCCTCAGACTGACAGACAGAGCACACACCAGGTTGTTCACAATCTACCAGGGAGCGGGCGCAGATTTACAGAAATGACAAGCTGTGACTCCTTGGTTCTAAACAAATAAATCCAGATCAGAAGGGCACGTGTCCTGCAGTCCATAGTTCAAAGTCTTTTGATAATCTTGGGCAAAACTGAGCTGCGTGCGGCCCCCGGGGGCAAAGAGCGGTGCTCAGAGCAAACACACTCAGACTGTTTGTGTAATGTGATTTAATTAAAAAAATCAAACTGGAAACCAGTCAAGTTTGGGGAACACACGTAGGTTGAAGAAGTTCATCTGAGTGCCAGAGCTTAAAAGCAACCAAATCGTAATCCTAGACAACAAAAGAGTGTGTGTTTCAAGACGTTTTAAAGCAGCGTTATACAAGCTGATGTGGGAAATCTGCAGCGTGAGTGCCAAGAAAAACATGATTCAATAAAAAGCAAAGTTATCTCGATTTGGAGACATGTTCAAAAGATTTAGAAGGATTTTTCTTACATCATGTTTAAGCAAGTTTGTGTAATATTCACCCTTTTCATAACAGTAATTTACTAATACAGAAAAATGCACACAACTGGAAATGCTATACTTTTCAAAGACTTTATATTTTAAAATTTTAATATAATTATACTATATTTTTAAAAGACTTTGAAAAACCTGTTTTCATTCCAATTCCAACTTATTCCATCAAATATAACTGCGACAAAACATTTAAAATTTATGGTTGGAATGTGAAAACAAAGGGTATGAATATTTTTACGCTGTGATTCAGTTATGCAACATGACCAAAGGGCACATGCAGCTGTGTTTATAAATGATGAGGTTATCAGCAGGTGACATGACCCAGAGGGCAAGAGGGACATTGACTTGAGTGTCATGAAGTACAATCCTGTCACAGTACTTTGAATATTTGCCCACAACAAAGTACACAGTCTGTGCAAACTGTTTATAGGGAGGAGCAGTGTAGGTTATAAACTGTGCAGGGGTAAAAGCAACCAGAGAGCCCTGGAATGCTAATCAAAGGCTCGCAGCATGATGACAGTAAGAAAAGCAAGCTAACAGAAATATGGTGTTACAGCTGCGGAGGTTAGCTTTCTCATTGTCAAGCAAGTTTGAGAATCTCGCGTCACACGAAACACATCACGCATCAGGGTTTTACATTACCGTCGTGGATAAAACGAAGTACAGTATCAGCGCCAGCAGCGACCCACTGCTCGCCAGAGTCCCTACTGCAAAAATAACATATAACGGCCTCATTTTGGACAGCTTTGTAAAAATACGGGGTCCATCTCCACACCAGCTGACCGTGACTCCGCCCTGCTGAGCGACATGTTGTGAAAGAGCTGCAGAGGGCGGAGCAAACTGTGAATTATTATTATTATTATTATTATTATTATTATTATTATTATTATTATTATTATTATTATTATTATTATTGTTATTATTATTATTATTATTATTATTATTATTATTATTGTTAATAACAATAATAATTCACCCAGCTAGCGTAATTATTCAAATGCACCACCTCAACGTCGCCGCCATATTGTGATTGTCATCAGTTATTTAAATAAATGAAAATTTAACACAATTTTAATATTTTTTCGCAACAATATTGCAATAATAATCATTATTATTAACGCAATATTATGGCAAAGACCATGACCCTGATTATAACTAAAACCGAGCTGAACAAAAGTGTATTGTGGAGCTGCATAAGAGTTTTCTGTATTACAAGCACAAGATAAATATAAAATTACTGGAACGTGAACTTCTGTGAGCCTTTTAACCAGGAAAACATCCGCATATAAAAGAAAACAAAACAAGATACTGTTTCCGGTGGGTAACTAATACGAAGCTGCCCCTCACAATATGGCAGACGCACTGGCGTATCATGTCTCACAGCACGTGACGTCATTACCCTGCGTTGGTAAACGAAAGCGTGTGTCGCCTTGTCTAAGACGAGGATCAAAACGGTCTTATCCATTAAAAAACTCCATCCTTTTTGTACATTTTGTTCAGCTGGGTTATTTAAGGCGATATGGATGACGAGGAGGAAACTTACAGGCTGTGGAAAATCCGCAAAACCATCATGCAGGTGCGTTAGATTTGAAAGTTATCTTCCTTAGCATGTTAGCTTGGCGGGTCGCTTGTTTCAATAAAGAGATCTTCTTTGTGGTGTTGGAAATCCTGGGGTTTCATAGAGTTTTAAACTCTTTTCTTGTTGACATTTAGCATTTTCAGTGCAAGTAGCAACCTAATAAAATAAAGCCCGATAAAATGAGTAACGATACGGTTGGAGGTAAATATTGTCGCTGTAAGGTTTCTGGACTCCACTAACTAACTATCATTATTTGACTATAAGCTTATACTAAAAGTAAGAGCCAGTGATGGATAAAGTCTATATGGTCGGACTGTCAGACAGGACAAACTTGCTCTGAATAAATAAACCTACGTTGCTTCTGATTCTCCCACAGCTCTGCCATGACAGAGGCTATTTGGTGACGCAAGACGAGTTGGATCAGACTCTGGAGGAGTTCAAGAGTCAGTTCGGAGACAAACCCAGCGAAGGTCGACCCAGACGTACAGACCTTACAGTGCTGGTGGCACATAATGATGATCCCACAGACCAGATGTTTGTTTTCTTTCCTGGTAAGATTTTGCGTTTACAGTTCAGCCTTTAAACGGCAGTGTGCAAAGTATTTGATTTACTTTGAAGCATTCTGAATTTTTGTGTTTTATTGAAGAAATTTTGAGCAAAAAAAAATGATCTTAAATTCCTTTGAAGCTTTATATTAAATATTATTTTACTTCTTACTTTCAGTCTACTTTTTGTACATCATTTTTATATTTATGAGTTGTCAAAGAAGGAACTATCACTGATATATTTTGATTATATTTGCTTCCCAGTATCAGCACAGACACACAATGTTAATTTGTAACCCTCTAGTTATGAATTCATAATGGCTTTTGCCAGCATAATAATAATAATTTTAATAATAAATGATAATCTTGAAATTCCTTCATTTTTTGGGATTAGAACTACAAAATGTCTTTTCCTTTATATGTTCTAGCTTGAAAAAATAAGTAGTTATCAGCAGGTCAGTGCTTGGTACATTCCAGGAAACGGCCTAATTGACAAAAAAATAAAACCAACTAAATAAAACTGAAGTTACATCCTTTACATATTTCAAGTGACAAGAAATCTCAAGAAGACTTGAACCAGAAATTGAGATATGCAATACTACGTTTTGAAAGATTTATCAAATATTCGTGAATTGATGCAGGAAAACTTCCTTTCCATATGTGTCAAACTGCCCAAACAGGTGTAAACAGTTCTAGTCTTTTCCTGAGAGAAAGATGCAAATGTATTCAAATTCTAACTTGAACAGAAAGAAATGAGGCACAGTAAATATTATTGCTTTATTTGAAATTGAGACGTGTTTGATCTGATGGATGAAAATATTCGTGTTCATCGTTTTGTCGTCCCTGCCAGAGGAACCCAAAGTGGGGATAAAGACCATCAAGATGTACTGCCAGCGGATGCAGGAGGAGAACATCACTAGAGCCATCATTGTGGTTCAGATGGGCATGACGCCCTCGGCCAAGCAGGTGAACAACTTTCACAGTCATGCAACGCTTCGCGTGAGAAGGTTTGGAAAAGCGACTCTTTCCTGGATGTTTTTCTAAATCAGTTTATTGATATTTGTTGCAGTCTCTAGTGGACATGGCACCCAAGTACATACTGGAGCAGTTTCTGCAGCAGGAGCTGCTTATTAACATCACAGAGCATGAGGTAAACAACAATGAGTTATTTTAGTTTAGTTTTTAACATGAACTAAAAACAGCGGGTTCAATTCTGCATCCTGTCTTTGACTTTCAGCTTGTTCCTGAGCACATCGTCATGACAAAAGAGGAAGTGACTGAACTTCTAGCCAGATAGTATCCTGGTCGTTCCACCTCTGCAGTGTGTGTTGCAGTGTGCCAAGAGGTTTTATGCTTTGTTTTCCGTTTGTGCCTTTGTTCTCCTTAACACCTTTTAATTTAGTAAGTTAAAGGAAAGCCAGTTACCAAGGATACAGGCCGGAGACCCCGTGGCTCGCTACTTTGGATTGAAGAGAGGACAGGTACGGTAAACACGCAGCGAAGACAGACAAGCACAATGCATTAAATACGAGTAGAAATAATCTGTAACATCTCTGAGTGGGGAAACTCCAGCAAGGTGACAGGCAAATCCAAACATGCAAATTCCCACAGAGGTAGAAAGATAAAACCATAAAATAAGAAGTGCCTGCACCTGAAAGCAGATTTGACATTTAAAGAACTGCACAAAGGGTCCAGTTGGTTCTGTAAACATGTTTTTCTCACGGGTGCAGCTGCAGACCAACAGTGCACACCACAAATGTCCTCACTATCAGATTCACTACAAAATGATTCACTTCAAAATGAGCTCTCTGTTTACTGGAACTTTTATGAGCTGTACAGTTGTGTGATTTGAATAAATGTTTGGACAAATGCAAAACACCGTCAGCAGTGTTATGGAAACAGAAAAGAAAGAAAAAAACAAATGGAAGCTATTTTTGTGAATATTACAGGTTGTGAAAATCATCCGGCCCAGTGAAACTGCTGGCAGGTACATCACCTACAGGCTGGTCCAGTGATGGACAGGTACGCAAAACAACTTTTAAGACATTATCCAGTTTTAAACTCTCTGAACCATCCATTTGTATTTTAAGTCTTTCAGTTTTGAGTTGCAGAATCTGACACACGCGTCCGTTTTGTTTTCTAGTTCTACTGAATCGACCTTCAGGACCGCTGAAATCCAATTTTTGCTTGTGGATGGAATTTCTCCTTGTTTTTAACTTCTGTAGATTCCATTTTTGTGTGTATTTACTGATTTTTTTTGTAAAATAAAGTCAATTTAAATATGGTTGCCTGAATCTTTAGTTTAAAGCAAAGTTTTACTGGTGTGCAGAGCTGTGTCAAGAATGCGAGTACCTACCTTCTTTTTCCTTTTGAAAGGCATGCTGTAGCTGCTGTAGGCTGGAGTTTCTAATGCTGATTCTTTTTTTAACCTCGTCTCTCACAGACACTTCCTCTTTATGCCCTCCCTAAAACCAGACTAGTGACATCATGACGGGGGCAGAAACTACGCGCTTCCTGCTCTCCATTGGTTCCTTTTTCTGTTAGGTGAAAAATGCTAAACAGAAATACATGAGGAACATTTCAAAATAAAAATCAATTTTTATTAGAATAAGTCAGACATTCAGAGACAGATGGAAAACATGTCAGAAATTGCTAAAGTTAAAAATTTCACAGCACTTTAAAAAGGAAACTGTTCAGTAGTTGAACTAACTACAAACTTATCTGACCGATATTCACATTAAGCTTGTAGAACTACAAAAATGCTGGAAAAAAAGTACATGAAATCAAATTTCTTGAAGTGACGGTTAATTCAAAGAGCAGTAAGCGTGCAGAAGTTTCTCTGCCAGATTAATGACCTTTTACAAAAGTGGAATAAAAACTCATTTTAGTCTCATCGTACATCCTCGACTGACTTTAATGTATAAAAGCACATTTATTTATTTGTATCTTGCAGACATCCAACTCTGTCGGTTGAATTTAAAATCCTGTAATCAGACAAACTCAGGCTCTGTGTCCCGCCTCCTTGTCAGCGGTAGATTCTTTCTGCACAGGCAGGCCAGCGGGACGCCCGACAGGCTGGCTATGGGGGAGCTCAGCTGGTTGTTGTTGTTGTTGGACTGGTTCACGCTGAGCTCAGCCAGTGAGGTCGTGACTTCCTGCTCTGCTGCTGCTGTGTCTTCCTCTGGCGGGGCGCTCTCCGGCACAGCGGGGGGCTCTCCTTCTCCGTCTCCTTCGGGGATGTCCAGATCCTGCTCTGTGTCCTGTTCCGGGTCGGTGTGGGTGGCGGAGTGGCCGGACAGGTCCAGGCTGTCCCTGTAGCTCAGCTGCTCGTCCTCCGTGCTCACCACGCTCTCCTGCTTCATCAGCCTGCTGGAGCTGTGGCTGCCCTCGTCCAGCTCCGAGTCGGAGTCGGGGAGCGGGTCGCTGGAGCCCAGCGATCCCAAAGAACTTCCTGGTTTAGAAATGAGCATCCAAACTTAAAAACCTTGTTTACTCAGAGAGGATTTCAAAAGATTTGAGTTAATATAGAAATTCACCGCAGCCCTCCTCCTGTCTGTCTGAGTCCGGCTTGTTCTGGTCGTCTTTGCTTCCATCCTCTTCTCCATCTCCAGTGCTTTCCATCTTAACTCCAACACTTTCCTGATTGAGTGAGGCGACGGGGGAGGTTTGAGAGATTTGCTTATCTTCATTTAACACATTGCATCACATGAGACAATCTTAAAATAGTTTCAACTGAACAGTTCCTGGGTTTTATGGAGGGTTTCCAACCATATTTATATTGTTTACAAAGATGCTTATGTGCATTTCAAATGGAAAATTGATGCTTACAACAGATGTGAAGTTGATCAACTTTCTGTGCTCCTTAGAGCAAGGAAATAAAAATTAATCACACTCATTTTCATTTCCAGCCACACCATGAATGTCCTCAAAGATCCGGTTGAGGCAGAAATTGATCAACTGGTAAAATATTGTACCTTTATGAAAAAATTATATTTAAAGGCCAAGTAATTCATACAAACAGAAACTAATTTGACTGATAAAATAATATTTAAACACACAACTATTATCTTGAAGTTGTATTTCTGTGGCCGCCTGGTGGGCCATAGAAATAGTTCTGGTGGGCCGAATTTGGCCCGTGGGCCTCGAGTTTGACATATGCTTCAATATCAATATTATATTGAATAGATTGGTTGGAAAATCTTAAAACTGCTTCATATTTTAAAATTCGTCATGTTAGAGGAAACTAATGTATTTAATTGGAATTTTATGAGACATCACTCTTAAAATTTTTAATGTTACAATTAGGAACGATGTTGGAAGTTTGTAGTAAGAGAAAAGAAAAAATTCTAGGTTAATGAATATTTGTGTACTGACTGAAATATTTGTACTGACTGAAATATTTCCCAGCACCTACCTGCTGCGTGGATGTAGATGTGGAGCGTGCGATTTTGTTGGTCTGGGAGGTTTTCGACTGGAATATTGAAGAGTAGAAGACGATGAGGGCCTCCACAATGCGGGCCTGGTGAGGGTAGTCCACCAGAGAGGACAGGGATATCGTGGCCCCGGTGGGACGGGGACGCATCAGGGAGGGCCCGAACACAATGCCCAAGTTGCTGGGGCTCATCTTGTTGTCCTCCTCCAGCTCTGCAATCCTGGATCAACAGAAACTTAGTCAGTGGGACCGCATGGAAACTAGTGGTTTTATTTAGAGCTGAAATGATTAATCGAATTGATCGTGATAAATCAATTACTGAAATCGTCAACAGATTTATCAATTAATTGTTAATTGGAGTATAGAGACTCAAAAAAATGCAATTTGCAGAAAGAACAGCAACAGTAATTAAACCAAAATTGTACAAATATATATATTTTGCATTCAAGAGGAAAAACCCAGAACTCCTCAAATATTTTAGTTCAAATTCTGCACAACAAATCTATTAAACATCTTTTGGTTATCCAATTAGAGGTGTTTAATCAAAAAATTAAACATATTAACCCTACAACACTGTATTGATGTCAAAATCAAGCAGAAAGGACAAAACTTGAAAAGTATTGAAGTATATTTTGCTGTTCACTAAAGGAATGCCATGTTGTTGCATTTAGGCAATAAAATGTTCATCTTCTCATTGTAAGAAAAAAAAGGAACTGAATTATTTATTTGCATTTTTTAATGTTGTATAAAAAAAGGCTAAAATGAAAAATCTGCAGGATGTGCAAATCAAATGTTATCCGATTAATCGTCAAAATAATCGATAGATTAATTGAGAACAGAAATAATCATTAGCAGAAGTCCTAGTTGCCAGCTGACCTTCGAAGGTGGCGAACGATGTACCGCAACGTAGCAGAGTTGGGCTTGGGCAGCTCCTTCACCAGCTCCTTCAGACTGTCCACCAAAACAAGGACTTCCCGGTCCGAGTCGGGCCCCAGGTCCACCAGCTCGGGGCCCCGGACCGCTACTGGGTTGGCGCTGCTCGATTCGGCCTCCTCTCCCTCGGGCGCGTCTCCCTCGCTGTGCAAACTCTCCTTGGCCAGACCCATCAGTGTGTTGTACAGACGGAAAGGCATGATGGGCTCCGGCAGCTGGAGGCAACAGGAAACAGATGCACAGAATTCAGATAACATGGAAACGAGGACGACTGGAATCAAATACAAAGCAAAATGAGGGCCAAGCTCTCACAGTTTTAACAGTTTCTTGAGGTTCCTGCACTGGAATCTAAGCAAGAGTTGAGATTTATGCAAAACATATCTATAACCTAGTTTAGCTAAAAGGTTTAAAAATGGCACCTTATTATCCGTTTTTAAAATTTGACCGACTTCTGGCCAATCCAGGGGAATAATATATACACAAATTTTAATCGCAATGATTTAATACAGAAAGATATAAAAAGTAAAAACTATCAAACTTGGCAAGTTCAAATATTCAGTTCTCTAATGGATCTAATGTCTTACCATTTTACCTCTGGTAAACAAAATCAAACTGAGAGACTAGAAGAAGTGATGAAGTGTGGGTACTTGTTCTAGGATGCTTCGTGTACCTGTCTGAGGTAAAGCTTGAGGACGTTGCTGATGTCATGCGGCGAGCACTGAGACAGCTCCACCAGCTCCTTGCCGTTTTCGAAGGCCTGACAGAGTTTCTCCACGCGGGTCTTCACGCCGTTCACCCTGTAGATGCCCTGCGAAGAGGAGGCAGCGGTTCACGGCCGACACTTTGACACCGGCCCAAACGTCTTGAACGGAGAGATTGGGAGCCTCCTCACCTTCATCTTGAGGGCGCGCCTCTCGATCTCAGAGATGCACTTTGTGATGATGAAGGGGATGCCGTCGCTGGCGCAGCTCGCCACCTGGGTGAAGTCCCGGCCGAACAGCTGCAGGCGGCCCTGCAGCTTCTTATGGCCACACTGGATGGCGAGGGTCTCCAGGCAACGCTTGTGACACGACAGGAAACACTGGGAGGGGATAGAAAAATCAGCCTGAAAGTTTTCGGGTCTTTTTTTTTTTTTTTTTACCGTGATGCCACACAATGAAAAGAAGTGCAGACAAAACCAGAAGTGCTTCTAGTTATAATTTATAAAACTGTAAGCATGCGGAGGCTCGTTCAGAGCCCTCCATCATGAGCCTGATGGTGATTTATGCGAAATGTTAAAGTAAACGTAGCTGTCACTGCTGTACAATATTGTCTGAATATTTTAGAAATGGCTCATGTTTAAACTGAATCCATTTACTCAGTGGGGAAAACAATCCTTGTAAAACAATAACGGAGGCATATCTTTAATTATGCTTTATTTTTCAAAGTTGATCAAATGCGTTGAAAATTTTAATCATTAATTTACAACAGAAGGTTGTAAATATAACTTTGGCACTGAAATATAAACTTGGCATTAAGGTAGGTCTTTAATATCTTTAAATCTATCTCATCAATGATGATAATGTCTATACGTTTATTTAATATTTAAATTACATTTAATTAACTTGATCTATAAGACAATGAAAAGGATTTTATTGTGTGGCCCCTCAACACCTTTTGTCTCCTGTTAAAAAGTTTAAGAACTGAGGTCAGCATTTTATAAAAATACATAATTTACAGAAGTTAAAAGCATGTATTAAAAACTGTTACTTTTCCTCAAAAAGGTTTGAGAAATCAACACAGATAGATTTCCTTGTTGATTTGAAAAATAAAGTCTAAAAGAACAACTCCTCAGAAAATATAATTGTACAGAACTTCTGCAAAATAAATGAATAAAGTCCTGATGAAGGACTCACTTCCTCGCACTCGGCCCCCTGGAAGTAAACGTAGCTGTCACATTCCCGACACTTGGCAGGAGTCCTCAGCTTCCTCAGCTTGTGGGTCTGGGCCGCTTTGGACAGGCCGATGTTCCGGAAAGGTCTGGTGGAGACCACCACGTCTGGATCCATGCCGTTAATATCTGCACAGAACCGTCGTCGTCACACACAGAACAGGAGAAGTCGGCCACAGAAAGCGCAGCGGAAGGACGATCCTGTGCTAAAACGTACTTGGAGTTTCAAACGATGAAACGTTTCCATCTTTCTCATCTGTCTCCTCATCAGACGACATTGTTCCAGTCGAGGACGTTCGAGCCATTTTGGAAATGTCACCTAAAAATTTTACGGCTCAATGTGAGATTTTTTTAAAACTTAATTTACCTTTAACCTTTGTAAAACCAGATGTTTATAAGTCAGCACACAGAAAATGAACTTTCAAAGGGCTTATTGGTTTGTTAGTGGCACGGTGAAGAGGTAATCTTCAGTTTGCTGTCAAACTGTTCACCAAAACAAATTTGTGACTCACTGGTGCTGGCAGTGGGAGAATCCAGCCCCGTGTCTACCATACTGTCATTGCTCACTGTTGAACCCCAGGATTTGTGTCCCTGTCCTGGAAAAATGAAAAACAACAAAATGAGAGGAGAAGCAAACATTGGAATAGCAGCTTAGCTTTAAAGCCTTAATAACGATGTCCACGGTTCTTGGAAGGCATTGCTTACTCTTGCGTTGAGCCTCCGCCTCTGCAGCAGTAGGATCCACACTGATGGTGGGACCTTCAGTCTGACTCGTATGTTGATCGGTGTTGAAACTGTCATTTCTTGGTCTGTGGCTGAAATCATTTGTTATATTCGGTTTAGCATTTTATATGGATGTCTGTTCAACACATCTGAAGATTTTCCTTGCACCTTTTCAGATTTTCACAGATTTTAATGTATTTTAGTGGGATTTTTATGTGCAAGACAAAGAAACTGAAATCTGAAAAACCTGAATTTGAATTCAAATCCTTTTAGTTGGAGAAAAAAAAAGATCTTGTTGCTCTCACAACAAGTTTTCTAATTTGTGTTTTCCTTTAGCATGAACAGGGAGGCTGGTCTCAGTTGTGATGTTCAGCAGTCTCCTATGTGTTAAACTCGAGGTCTGGGGGCTAAATCCGGCCCGCCGTAGCTGGTTATGTGGCCCTCGAAACACAGGCATATGAAGAGAACTTCAATGTAACAACTGTTATTTCGTCAAATCAAATTACTTGTTTTTGGATAGCTTCAAATTACATCAACGTGAAAAGATGCTACATTTTCAGAAATACTCCCCAAATACAGCGAAAGCCATATAATTCAAACAGTTTTGTCAATATGTAGTTTTATTAATACATTCTGCCACAACTAGCTCTTGAAATGAGAAGGACTTTGACACCCCTCCTCTAAGGGTTTTTTTTGTGTGAGGTGTTTGCTCTGAGAGAATCCCTCACCTGGACGATGAGCTGGTCGGGGAGTACGTCTCAAACGAGTAGTGGACGCCAGGCTGTTCGGGCAGCTGCAGGTCTCGTACGTGGGCTGCGTACTGCTGGCCGGGGTCGTACAGCTTACTGCTCTCACACAGGGTCTGGTAGTGGACGGGCAGCGCCACGGTCTGCATGTGCATGAGCTGGTAGTAGGAGATGGTGGCCTGCAGGAGGAAGGACAAAAGTGTAAACGCACTTCAGCGTCCGCAGCAGATACGAGGCGGCGGTGGTGGCACTTCTGGACTGGTTATGCGCGTTCTGACCGATCGGAGCGTCTGGTCGCTCTGTTTGATGACGTCCTGAAGCTGCCGCAGCACCGTCACCTTCGTGTGCTCCAGCTCCAGCTGCTGAGTGGTGGCATCTGCGATGCATGTTCTATAGGTGGCCTCCGCTTCGACTGCCTGTGTAGATATAAAAACACAAGTTTATGCTTTAGCTTCTCTAATAGGTATATCACATTGCGCAGCTCAAAAAAGATATTCAAGGTGCATCTGTAGGCAGACGGATGTCTATTGTCATGTAGTTGTAGAGGTAAAGGTATGAATCAATTAAGAATACTCATAAACACCTTGTTGCGAGCCTCTTCTTCAACACGCTTCTTCTTCTCCACAGACTTTGCAGTAGAACCTCCTCCCTCCTCTTCGGCTCTGCAGGCCGCCGTTTTGGCCTTCTCGTACTCCTCGCAGCGAACCATGTAAGCTTGCTTGGCTTTTCGCAGGTTTGCCTCGCACTCCAGCTAACCGAGAAAAGTCATTTTCAATCGCAAGTTGAAATCCGAACCAGCCATGTACAATTCAAAACAAAAAAAATGTCCTACCAGCTTTCTCTTTGCTCGAATCCAGAGCTCCTTGATGTCCTTCCGCTTCTTCTCGTGCTCCTGCTTGCGTTGCAGCAGCGGCTGTGTGGGGAAGGCCAAATGTTAGGTCAAGGGTTGGATCGAGAGCAAAAAGGTCAGAGGTGCAGAAGCTGCGTTTATGATGCAGACACCTGAATGAAAGTCTGACTGTGCAGAGTGGTGTTGGCCTGCTGCAGCCCTATGCTTTGCTCCTGGTCCTGCTCCAGAGCGAGAGAGTAGATGGAGTAGAGGGGCATGTGGGGCTGAAGGGAGAAACACAACACTTCATATCAGTGAAAGAAGATTTAACGATACCCTCAGAACTTTTTCAATACAATTTTTGATATTTGGAAATAGAAAGAATGGGATTTACGTGTGTTATGCTGTGTTTGCAGGACTGGTATAATCTCTGAAGGCCTTTGGAGAACTCCGCCTCTGTAACACAAGAGCAGCAAAACCTGTTGGCACTGTAGCTCCCCCTTGTGGTTGTTGAAAAGTTTAGAGACTTAATTCCACACTATACAGAGAATCGTACTGCTTCACAGCGAGTGATGTAAATGTGGTACAGCTAATGTTTTAATGAAGAATAAAAAGCAAAAACAACAGCCAAGACCAAATCTACTCTTGTTGTCCTTATGTGCTGACAGATTAAGACTTGCAGCAGAGCTTGCTACTTTTAAGAGGTTGAAAAAGTAGTTGCTTAAAATATTTCTGATTTTTATCCTTGTTTTTCACTTTATTACAGTAGAACTTGCAGTAAAGACGTTTGTCAAGCAATGACTTGTTGCCTGAAGAAAATTTGCAAATAGTGGCATCAGAATTTTACGTCAGAGATGTGTTCCCTGAACGTAAACATCTACAGTAACTCACAGTAATATTAAGACTTAGTACATCTGACCAAGATTTATAAAGTAGCAACTAAAAATGAAAAAATATGTCACGCATTTGCGTTCAGCTGCTTATAGAATAAGATACACATAGGTTTTGCACACTTACTAGTTGGGCAACTGCTGAAGATAGCTGGTTGAAGTGAAATTTTTTTAAGAGCATCGTAGTAAAGGGAGCTAAATAAAAATCTTTTTCTTCCACTTTCATAATTGCCCGTCATGTAAAATCCCCCAGAAAACACATTGAACGTTGTGGTTGTAATGTGTGCTCTATTGTAAAGTTCCCTGTGAAATACTTTCACAAGCCACTGTGACTTCTAGATAACCAGAAAACAAACAAAACAAACATTTTCTGTTCTTTAAATTTCCATGCAGGACATTTGTCCTCTGAGAGCCTGAACTTGAGGCATTTCCACTTACCCAACGTGGTTCTCTTTTCCACATAAGTTATCAGATCCTTCATGTACTTAGAAATGGATTTGGCATAGACCAGAGCCGAGTCCACACCTCCCTCACTGCGCTGGAGAATCACATCCACTTCCTCAACTCGGCCTGTGAAATGACACGCAAACCTTCGTCAGTCGACGAACTCAAAACAAAGCAGTTTTTCCTACCAACTGTGATTTGATTCGAGCCTCCTTCTGGTACGCCCAGGTTTGCAGTAGTTTCTGTAATGGTCTCAGGTAGAAGATTTTAAATGTCTCAATGCTGAACATTTACTTTAGTTGTTTCCAGTGTTTGTTTGTTGTACTTTTTTTCTTACAATACTTTAAAAAATGTTAAGCTCATATGACATATGACTAACTTGAAGGTTTCTTCAAGTTAGAAATAAATCATTCCTTTCCACTGTTGCCTCACAGCATGTCTGTTTTTTTAAGAATATACTTAAAAATACTTAATATTACTAAGACTGATATAAAAAAAACCTCTGGGGTTTGTTTAACATTAAAAACAGATTCAATCTGGTCCAATCTGAACTGGGAGATGCATCGGCATGAATACAAGTTGAACTGAGTAGAATTTGAAAAGTATGGAGGTAAAAACCCGAATAATGTATTTTTTAAATAGTTATAGGAGACTTCATTGATGCAGAGCAGGACCAAAGAGCAGAGAGAGAAGGAGGAAGTTCAAACCATCTCTACCATCGATCATATCCTCAAGTCCAATGTCTCCATACACCCAGGTAGACATTAAAAGGAGGTCAAAGGTGGATGAGGCGAGTTAGGAGTTCTTACTAACAACCCACTGTGTCATCCAGGACATGTTACTGTGAAACATTGCGTCTGCTGCCCAGAAATTGAGCTTTTAGCTTGTCATATAGGGGCTTGGGTTGATTTTACGCAACGTTAATTTTAGCAGTAATTGGAGTGGAGGAGCTCATCACGTACCGTTGTCATGCAGGTCACTCCTGAAGTGTCCCCCTTCTACTCCCTGACCTGCTGCAGCGTACAAGTTCTCCATCGACTGAAACCACAAGACATTTGGCGGTGAAACTTTCTGGATTATGGTTTTCATTGGGAACAGTAGTAAATCTGTTTAAGTTGGCATGTAGGATGTAATGGATTCAAACTCACTCTGCTTTTCTCTGTGGGCAGCAGGGAGAGCAGCGTGCTGCTGTCCACTTCCCCCATCAGAAGCTCGGACACACTGGAGAGGAAGAAACGGGGGCATTTCAGTGAGTTTTAAAATGATTACTTCTGCCAATTTTATTATGACTCACCACAAATGAAAAATAAATAAATAAATTTAAAAAAAAACAGCATTTTTTAAAATTATGCAAAAGTGTTATGGTCCGACTCATCAATTATCAATAGCTCCACCTTAATAGAAATTAATGTTTCTTTTTTAATAATACTCATTCTCAGAAATTACATTTTAGGGTTAAATGTAATAGGGCTGCAGCTACCGGTCATTTTAGTGAAAAATTATTCAATCCATTAATCGGATGAAAAAATTGGCACATTCTGCATGTCACCATTTAAGTTTTAGTACAATATTAGAGATACAAAACAATTCAATGTCTTTTTTTTTTTCAATATGTGAGAAAATAAACACTTTATCACCTGAAATACAATAAGAGCATTGCTTAGTGAATGCTTGATCATTTGTAGCAAAACATCTGCAGCTAAGAAAATACGTCTAACATCAACATATGAAAAGCTTTGCTCTTTTAGGGTGATGTAATGTAGTAGGGCTAATTTTTGGATTAACTGATTAATAATTTCTCTAGCTATGAGATAACAAGATGCTTAACTGGACATTTTATTAAACAGAATTTGAGTGAACAGAGTTTTAGTGAAGCTAAAACTATGCCACTTCAGGAGTTCTGCGAAGAGCAAATTTACAAAAAAAAAAAAAAAATGTTTTCCCTTAAATCTAAAATGTATATATTTTTTGCACAGTTTTAGCCTAATTACTGCTCTGAATGTGTTACTCATTCAGCAAATAGTCTATTTTTGAGTCTGTTTACTCCAGTTAAGGATTAATGTATCACTAATTTAGTTGGTAATTAATTCAATTGTTTCAGCCCTAAACTGTAATTATAGCGCTAATGTATACAAGATTAACTTTTAAGAGTTATTTAAATACAGCAACTTTTAATGATATTCCCATTTATTGATATTCCTATCAATAAATGGGTAAATGATATTAAACACATTGTAGCAGAGGTGTAGAAACTACGGCTCAGACATTAGTCAGTTTGGTTTTGTGAACAGTTACGCTTTTAGAAGAGGAAAAAAGGGAAGAGGTCGGAGCCTAATGCGAAACCTTTTGCAGGTACAGCAGAGACAGGAAGTGACAAAGATAAAACTTTTGAACCAAGTCACCTCTATCAGGTTCAATCATTTTTCTGTGAAATCAATAAGTTTGTTTCCTGTGAAACCGGGGTTGTCTGGCAACATGTTGGACAAACAGCGAAAGCACAAAAGCGGGTACTCCATGTTCGAGTTGTTTTGTTGTGACAGAAAGGTCGGTTGGACGGAGAGCGGAGGAGGGAATGAGGAAACAGACACGTCAGGCAGATTTCAACTGTCTCTGCCAGCTCACTTCCTCCTAAAACCGACGGCTGTCTAAACCCTGAAGCGGCACAGACACTTCGCTCTCTTTTCACCGGTTTACTTTTAAGAAAATTAGTAAATGAAAAAAAAAAAAAACACAAACTAATCTCGAATCATTTTTAAATCGTTGATTTGATCCGCTTTCCTCCTGTGCATTTAATTTCCGGTGATCATTCTCACACCGTCTCGTTGCTTCAGACTGTGCCGTTAGATCTCAGGTAGTCAACAGAAGTTTCAAGTTTTGGTTTTGTGACGGTAGATGAAAAAAACAAAAAAGAAACAAAAGAAAAAAAACACAAAAAAAACAAGCCACTTCCTGTTTTCAGCTTTGGCTCATGCAAATGTGTCACCATCAAGCACTTCTCTCTGCTTCCCAACATCAGACTCTCAGCTCACTACTACACACACACCTACGAGCACACACACACACCATTAGAGTATGTCAAATACATGTGGACACCATTACGAAGCCAGACCGTTATCGCCAACGGCAACAAACACCAGCTTCACTTACAGCTGCTAAATATAACCTTGCTGCACTTACTTGCTACTGAAGGCGACTGCAATGGTCTCGATGGCCTTCTCAAAGTCTTTCTTGTCCGTCTCGTTGGACGCCTCATAGTGGAACCCTGCAGCAACGTCCAGATGTTCAGGTTGCAGCAGTTTCCCCCAGAACATTGAAACCCTCCTCTACCTTCTCCTCACCTTTGACCTTGGAGATGAGCTTCCCAGCAGCAGTGAGGATCTCCACCGTGTTCAGCAGCGGGTACGTGTTGATGACCTGACGCAGGTTTCGCAGCACCTCTCCCAAACACTCATGTGCCACGGGCCGCTGGCTCTCCTTACCTGTGTGAAGGAAGAGCTGGGTGAGACGAGCATATAAAAAGACCGCAAAAAAAAAAGTAAGAAAGAAAAAAAAAAAAGAGACGGTGCCACAGATTGTGAATGTTTCCGTTAAACAATCAGCATCTCTGCGGGAGCCGCTCTCAGATGTAATTAAATCTGGTATAGGCTTTAATTATTGCTGCTTGTGAGCTGCTCCATGATGTAAATATACACCATAAAACGCTGAGATGCAAGGAGGAGAATTATTGGTTTTATTTCCACTGTAAAAGTTTGCCTCCACAACAAACGGAAAAATATCCACTTTGCAGCAGAGAGCCTTTAGTTCCCTTCATTTCCTGTTGGTCGTATCTTTAAATGGGAGCAAAAACCATTGTCCTGTCATCCTGTGTGTTATAAGCCGCTGAATTACAGATTAAGTTCTGCAGAGCTCTGATAATGACAAGCACCACACCAGTCCTATAGGACAGACATTGTTTTAGCTTCGTCAGGCCGCAACATTACCCAGCTGCTGCTGAAGCTTTAATTTCTTCCTTAAACTTCATCATAAAAGTACATTTCCTTCTGGCCATTGAGACCAAGCCTCTTGCACTTCATCAATTATCCACATGATAAATTATAATGCGTTTGATAATTGGATTCTGAATATTTTTTGAAGTGCAGTTTTGTTTACAGAGACTTGATGATCCATTTTATTTATGGTTTCGATTATGTATGGGTTTTATTTCCGTTTTATTTATCGTTTTTGATTGCCGTGTTTTATTTTGGATATTTACAGTATCTTCCTGGTCAAGTGTTTAGTTTGTCTTTGACAGGGAAAACTTGTATTCTTATATCATTATCAATGGCTTCAAATATTACTAAAAGTTGCTTTCTAGGACAATTTACTGTGCAGCAAAATTTGTTGTGACTAGTCTAGCTGGGACTAATGTGGAAATGTTTAGACTCTAAACCGAAAGAGGTTTAAAAAAAAATCATTCTGGTACGAGTTAGCAGTACGAGTGACATTTTCTCTTTGACTGGGATTTTGATTTGAAGGATTGCAAAAACAACTCGAGGTAAAACCGATACAGAAGTTTTCCTCATTGTGCACACACTCCTCTCAGCTCGTCGTTCTACAAAAAAAGAAATCCCCTCATGGGCCAATCTTCAGCCAAGAAGACAACAAAGAAAAATGAAAAACCATATTAAAATATTTTTAGCTCTAAAAAAAAAAAAAAAAAAAAGGTGCTGGCTGTTCCACTCCAATTCCATTTTCTACTTTTACTTTCTGCTGTGAGGAAATATTGGATGTGAATAATATTCACCAGCAGGAGGTAACTCAGTTATTCTAGTCTGATCAGGGATTATATAATCTGTCAATCGAACCAAACAGGGATCAGAATTATTGAAAACAAGATGCAATACAAGATTGGTGGAAAATATACAGTTGCATTCAATATTACACACCAGTACACACACACACACACATATATATATATATAAATATATATATATATATGTGTACCCAACTATTGAGAAAAATGAATTGATACTGGTAAGTGTGTTGGTTTGTGTTTAGGAAATGAAAGTAGGTTGGGATAAAATAGCAGCACTCTGGTATGAAAATGGGGCCATCAAGAGGCAAATAGATTTGGAGCTTCTCTAAAATCTCATGATCAACAGGAAATAAGACATGAATTAACTGATTAGCATAAATAACTAAATAAACCTGCTTTACTCATATTGTGATTTGTAAATGTGTTAAAGGCTCCAAAACTGCTCAGACTAATTAGGACGTGATTAATTGTTGAATTTGGTTGTTCTTGTTTGGCCTGGAAGCCAAAATGCTCCATACAAGTATTTATAGCCACTGAACTGTTTCACATTTTCTCACATTATAAGTCAAAAACTTTGGAGAATTGTATCAATAGTCAAATAAGTAAAAATCTGAAGAAAACAAAAAAGAAAAAGAAGAAGCAGCGTTTAGTTTTATTCAGCCTCCATCACTGCGTTATCCTGAAATAAAATTTAATTCAATCAACTCTCTTCAGAGGTTATCTACTTAGCAAAAAGATTCAACCTCAGCTGTTTTGTGAAGCGTTCACAGAAAATTAGAGCGCAAACATGAAGAAAAAGGAACACCACAGACGGGTCAGAGAGAAAGCTGTGGAGAACTTTAGAGCTGGGTTAGGTTTTAAAACGAAACCCCAAACTTTAAACATCTCACAGCGTTCTCTTCAATCATCTCCAGCTGGGCTGAAAGGCCCAACAAGGAGGAGTATTAAATCCGACGCTTACCGGGAGAATCCATCCACATGACAACTGTTAAAAGTCTGGCCTTTATCAGAGAGCAGAAAGACGAAAACATCAAGAAGTTTTCCACAATTCATGCTGAGGACATGACAAAGAGGAAGAAGTTGCTCTGGTCAGATGAGACCAAATATTATGTGGCCTACAGGCAAACCCACAGTGTGACAATGCACATCAGCCTGAACACATAGCCCCCCTTGGTGAAACATGATGGTGGCAGCCTCATGCTGCGGGCTGCTTTTTTGTAACGCGGACAGGGAAGCTGCTCAAAGTTGATGGAGAAATTATGTTGAGCTACAAATCCAGGATGCAAAGAAAATCATTTTGAGTTTTTTTCTCAAGATGCATCATTTCCTTCCACTTCGCGTACAGCATTAATAAAGTACATTAAAGCTTGTGAATGTCAAGGTCATTTAATTTATATAGCACATTTTCAGCAACAAGGCAGCTCAAAGTGCTTTGTAATGAGAAGAAAAAAGAAAAAAAAGAATAGTTTGGAGGGAATTTCGACAGTACAAAAAAAAAAAAAAAAAAAAAACCCAGTCGTCTAGCTTCGCTTCACAACCAAAAAAGCCAAGGCAGCATGTTTAGGAGGCAGCTGAGTGGCAGCAATCGCTTTATTTCCCTTTTGGCTAAAAAGCAGACAAATTCCCTAGTCACAAGGTGTTACAAAACAAAGAACAGTCAGTGTGAGACAGTCAAGTAAACTAAAGGTCAGCTTTGATCCCAGTGAAGACACTACAGCCTGCTTAATTGTGTTCTTCACCACACTTTTTGTTGTTTTTTCCTCTCCTTACAATCGTCTTTTTGCTACCTAGCGCCGCCTGCAGCTGGAGGAGGTAAGACAGCAGCTGAAACCTTCATTCTCCCACAGTCTGTCAGTCGAATTCAGCCAATGGTGGAGGAGCACCAGGTGACCCAGAAGGGAACAGTTTTGCAGTGGTGCCACAGAGGATGTGGCCCTTTTTCGAGATTTGCAAGATTAGTCTTCAGCTCTGGTAGTCTGCTGTATCTGCTTCCTGTGGCTCACGAAGGCAGGTCACCTTGATCGCAACTGAAAACTAAAGTAAAAAAAACAAAAAAACAAAGTGGCACCATAACAGTAAAATAAAGAGCTTCACAGTAGGAGCAGAATTATGAGAGTCAGAGTGACGGTGATGTAGGTCAACCCATCAGAGTAGGAAGTGTTCAACGAGGCTTTTCTGTCTTTGAGTTATCCATCATGGCTTCCTGTTCAGAAAGCCAACATGGGTGGAGAGCGTGACTTCACAAAAGATAGCAGGAGACAGAAAAATAGTTCAGGATCTGCCATAAATAAATATGTTGTAACTAGATTATGGAGGAAGCTGGACGACAGTCTGAGAAGTTCTGCTTGTGGAAGCCGGTCCACTGTGGGCTCTGCCGCGTCGCAGGCCGTTTCAGGCTCGGCTGCATCGTGCAGGAGGGGCACAGAGTGCACGAACACGGCTGCAGTAAACAAGAAGCTGGCTTCCTGCAGGAGACAAGAGCGCGGTCGCGTCTGTGGGCGCAGCGGAAGCGCACTCGTCAACTCAAGAGAGAGGAAGCTGCACACAGAGGCTCCGCCCGCCGCCGCTGTCACTCACGTAAAGCACACGTGTTTGGGCTGATGTAAGAGCGACAGGAGGGCCTTCTGACAGATCGCTCGTGAGAAGTTGAATAAAGTCACCAAAAACAGCATTGTCCTGCTTGAGAACTCCCCCCTCCCTGTGAGAACAAACATACCTGTCTCCACAATGACACAAAGATGTATTTTGTCTGCCCCGACGTGAAAACAGGCAGTATGTTATAATATTTCATGTCGATTACAGCACAGGAAGCGGATATACAAAGTTAACTCAAATAGAATAGCTCCAAAATGTTTGGACCCCTCTCTCTCTTTGCTCGGGGGTCTGCCTCTTACCCTCAGCCAGCACGACATCCTTGAGCTTGTCCACGGCCTCGGCGAAGCGTGCCACGTCCCTCAGCAGGGCTGGGATGTCCTCCACCTCGATCACGGTGCTCTCCGGTACTTCGGACTGGGGGGACGGGCTCAAGGCCCCCTTTCCCTGACCTTTAGTGTGGACCCACGATGGCAGCGGGAACCCTGGGCAGACATGGAAACACAAGACGGTCAATTTTGCCTGGAATATTTCACCTCTGAGACGTTCTCAAGAGAGTAACTCCTTGGAGACGGTTCCAAGAAAGCTCTTCAAAGTGGACACAAACTACCCTCAGAATTACGATGTAATTGAAGAATATACAGAACACACAAAGCAAATTTAGAGGTGCAGTTAGGTGTAGGAGAGATTTGGGGTACAACGAATTTGAGAGCTTTGAATGTTAAGATTTCTTTAAGAATAATCAACCTTCAAAGTTGCTTTCTGTTTAGAGTCTAATCATCCTATAAGAACTAGGATGTTCTGTTGAAGCGCCAGATTCGCACACATCCACCCAGCTGTTGACACAGAGGGCCACGCCTTCAGCAGCCAGGTGTGATGACTTTAATGAGACACTGTGTAGAAGTGAAGGTTGTTCTTGAGGCTGACCTGCGGCGCTGGCGTGTCGACTCAGAGCGGTGGGCCTCTTCAGGGTCTGGACAGGGGACGGACAACCCACCCCCTGCATGGCGGCCAGCTTGGCGTGCTGGGGGCTCGGGGTCCCCGGGCAGGACAGGGACAAATCCTGGAGCCCCGCTGCGGTGGGGGTGAAGCTCGAAGAGGCGGTGGAGGAACAGGGCGAGGAGGAGAGGGCGGCGTCGCCCGCATCTTTCCGAGGCTGCTCCGAGAGAATGGACAGCTGGGAGAAAGAAATGCAGATTTTAAGTTTTCCACTGGAGGTTCGTCCTACCGACTCCAGTGGTTTTTCAAAGGATTATACCAGATAAAAGAGGAAGAAATGCCCTTAAATTATTTTTTTTTAAATCAAAACATAAAGGGAATACCGATCCCACTCATTAATTCCTACAATAAGCTGCTTTTTCTTGGTCAGTTAAGTTTTAAATAAAAAATAAATAGAACAAAATACATCTGAGAGATACGTTTCTTCTGACTGGGAGTATTATTATTACTCAGCCAGAGATCTGATTGAATCTGATCTGAATCTATGAAGGTAGAAGATTAGGGTGATGACAAGGAGGCCTTCCCACCTCTGAGACCTGGAGCTCATCAGCAAAGATAAAACATCAAAATATTAGTGGAAATGTACAAAACGCTGCTCCACAGTTATATGAAGAGTACAACTATTTTAACATGCCAGTCTAAATGAAATGAAAAACAGACTTCTTAAAAAAAATGATACCCTTTGAACATTGTCTTCTCATCTTTTGGGAGATCTCCGTCTCATTTTCAACGCGAAATAAACTTCTTGGTTAAATAATTATCATTTTGATTCTAAGTTTATCAATTGTGTGACTAAATTTGGGCCCGACTTTATCTGAATCTGTCTACATCTGCATTGTTAAATCCGTTTTTATACTTATACTTCTGAAAATGAACCAGACCTGTTCATCTTTAAAAATACCTCGAGAAGGCCTGCGGTGTGAATTCACCCATCCAAAAAGTAACTCGGTTGAATTCAGCTTGGTATACCAACATTCATCCGATTCTTAATGAAGCAAAAGACGCATTTAAAGCTCGATGTATTTGTAAGCTGAAACGGTAGCTCTGATCAATTTTTGGAACGGGAGAGAAACAGCACTGAGCCGCTTCAGTAAACGATCGACGGCTAGAGACCGTTAAGGCTCCCTACAGAGAGGAGTGACCTACGATGGCCCCTACGGCCTCCGCCGCCACCGCTAGCACCAGCAGCAGCAGCTCTGCTGTTGGTAAACACACATAGGAAGCCTTTCACAAGATCCTGAGCTGCGTTGTGCAACACTTCCTGACTCCAAGCTGCCTCGGGTGTGGCAATTTGACACATAGTGTCGAATGTCATGATGGTTGGAGAGGCCACACTGGAAATTCCCCCAAATGAAGTGCAAACGAGACACACTGAAAAAAATTTAGGGGTTAATGTCAAACACATTTCTGACCTGACCAAAAACATCTCGGTCAGACGTAAGGAACTAGAATATTGCACTTATCCGGATGGCGTTGAAGAGAAGTAGCCTCCTACCTGTTTAAGCCATATGCTGTGCTTGTTGGGCAGTATGTCCAGCTTGTCCTTGCCTTTGGACTCTGCTTTCTTAACTCTCTGAGTGGTGGAGTAAGGGTTGTAGCTGTTTTTATTGCTACGTTTCAGCATTCTTCTCAATCTAGCTGCAGCTCCAATCCACTTCTGAATGCAGTCTCTCACCGAGCCACTGCAGAATGGCTCGCACGAAAGAACTGAACGAACGAAAACCCGCAAGAGATGAACCTCCTATGCAACACTTGACCAGATGTGAGCCAATGTGGGATCGGGTGCCAGTGAGCGCATTTTGCCCTCATGACGCTGCGTTTTGGTGATTGCCTTCAAGACGTTTCATGCAGTTGACAGTTTCTCACACCATGCAGCCAGCAAAGCAGAATTTTTTTTTTTTTTTGAGAAAGCTGGGAGCAGGCGTTAAAAGCCCCTCCACTCTCACACAAATAGAAACACCTCTTGGTTGGAGATCTGTCCAGCCTGTCCCCTCCAGATGAAGGTTATCTGACTCTACACACACACCAACAGACTAACAAGGGAGAAACCAGAAGTGATGCGCTACTCACAGACGCCGCGCCGCTCTGTGGCCCCGGGCTTCCTGTTCGGCTCTTCTTTGAGATGGACGGCGTCTTGATGAGCTCCCGCGGTTTCTTCCTGAACATCTTCAGAGTGCCCTTCCCGTCCATCCCGACTTCTTTGAGTTTGACGCACAGACCCCCCACCCACCCCCCGACTCGCCACTTGTTCCGTCTGCCGCTGGCGTTCAGCGGGAACTCGGTGCCATCCGGACCAGCTCTGAGCCACGATAGCTGTGTGTGCGTCTTCCTCCTCCTGTGGCTGCTGCTGTTGCTCATCGAGCCGCGCAGGCTCACTGACTCGCAGAGACGCACGGCTGGGCTCACCGCAAAACTGCGCGCTCTTGGCATCCGCTCTCTGCGCACGCGTGGGCGTGGGGGGAGACACAGAGGTGTATTACACCTGCTCTACAAACTTTCAACAGGAATATCTCAGCTCGGAGGCAGATTTGTCTCATGGGTGAGAACCGATGTGATGGAGGGGGGGGTGCGCGCGCGCGCTCTCTCTCTCTCTCTCTCTCTCTCTCTCTCAGTTGTCTCTTCGCTCCACAGCAATTAGCTCATCCTGACACAGGTGCGTGTCCAACACGTGACCCGGGCTGCGTCACCTGCCCGAGACGTTAAAACGAGTGTTATCAATGCAAACAAGATTTTTACTCCCAGTGTGGAAAATGCAAATTTAGGGAGCTCAGGAAGATCCCGCTAAACTCTGGTTACAAAACTCAAACCCTGGATAAAAGCGTGTTCTGATAAAAGCTTTAAAGGTCAAATATTTACTTCAAAACTATATATATATATATATATATATATGTGTCTTTTTGCCCTCCAGCGTTTCTCCCTTTGCTCCACAGCAAAGGGAGAAACCATTAAAGTACAACTCGAAACCACTTCTTTCTCGCTCTCTGTATCAGCGCAGACTCGCTATGAACCTCACCACAGGTCACTACTTCTATTTTCAATGTAATGCCATTATGAGGCTTTAACATGGCAGGTGAAACATTGATGTATTAAACTACAACTGCATTTTGAGTTAGAAATACACATCCTGGGGCGTAGGGGTTAGCGCGACCCACGTTTGGAGGCCTTGAGTCCTCGACGCGGCCGTCACGGGTTCGATTCCCGGAATCCGCATGTCTTCCCCCCTTCCTGTCAGCCTACTTTCATACGAGGGACACTAGAGCCCACAAAAAGTAACTTGGAGGGGAGAGAAAAAATAAATACACATCCTGTCATCATCGACATGACTCGTATTAAATTTTGTCTTTTAATAAAAGATTGGAACAGTTCCTTTTTCGAGGTGAACTCATAAGGCAACAGAAAACACCACTGACATTTAAAACAAGCATTTGGTGCACCACTTTATTGGATGTAGTGGAAACCAGAAGTTTATATACACAGAGTAAAACGACAGGGATGCATTTTGTTTCCTGAAGTTAAATCAGACCAAACTTCCCTTGTTTTAGTTCAGTTAGAACCAAGTGAACAATTGAGACGCTTAAGGAAAACCAAAAACATTTGACCCAATTAGTCATGTAGCTCAAATTCAATGCTGCCAAATACTGAAATGTATTGGCATTAAATAAATCTCTAATACTGTATTCTCTCTGTGTTGTTGTAGCATTTAGCAAAGCAACATAATTTGAGTAATTCTAACTCAAAACAAGAGAAGCTTGGTCTGATTTAATTTCAAATGAGAATAAAAGACTTTAGTGTCTTTTATTTGGTGTATGTAAACTTCTGGCATCAACTGTACATAAATCCACCCCATCATGTCTGCCGTAATTCTGCATGGATGTTTGACCTCTTCTTATCAGAATTTAATGTTTGAGCTTATAAATTGGGTAATTTCTGGCACAGTTTCAGATGATTAGAGTCTCATATCCAGCCAGATTTAACTCTTGATTCATGTTGATGGCTAAAAAAATGTGTTGTCTCTGTCAATTGCAAAGGGACATTTAGCCAAATATTAGTGAGGGTGTACATACATTTGACTATGTGTAATTAAATTTAAATCTGTGTATTAAAGAAAATCCACTATAAATTCTTGCTTGGAAATAAGAAAAATAATCTGTGCAGTTGTATGTAGGGGGGTGGAAGAGACTTCTGAACTGAGCTGAATTTCTTCTGCTAACCCCCAACATAAAACCAAAAATAATTTGCACACAAATTATTTTTCTATGTATTTTTCTATGTACGCAAAGCATCCAGTCACATGGAAAACTCGAAAACCTTGGAGTTTTGGAGAGAAAATATTTATATACCAGGGTTTTTCTTCCCTTTAGTTGGAGCAAAGCCATTCATGTTAAGTTGTCCTTTCTGCTGCAGCAGGTTTTAAAGTTTGTCACATATTTATCCTTAGTACAAAATGTACAGTGGACATCATCCTCAGTGATCGTGGTTGTGTCTTACACTTAAAAGACTTCATAAACTCATTGTGAAATTAGAAAAAACTCTTTATTGTAGAAAAGGTTTAAAAACTGGTTTCTTAATTGGTCTTAAGGGTAGGTTATTGTTAGGGGTAGGTTAACATCACTTTGCTTAATGATTTCTAAAAAAAACTAGAATTTGTACATTACAGCAGTTAAAACAGACTGAGTTGCTTTAAGTATTTTTAACATAATAAATATAAAAAGGAAAAAAAAATAGGCACTTTGATCTAAAATGTTTTCAGTGAGACATTTTTTGGTAATTTGTCATACATTGAACAACATCGCCCTCTTTAGAGAAACTAACAATCCTCCGAGCATCTAGAGTTCAGTTGCCGGACCCCATTCAATATCGTCGGCCTCTTCCTCCTCGTCAAACTCGTCCTCGTCGGAGCTGTCGCTGCCTTGGATCTGTGTGCGTCTGTACTGGACTGCTTGGTGGTGATGGGCCAACCTGAGGAGGTGACGGGCAGAACGGTGAAGAGTCAGAGTGGATCAGTCTCGTTTTAATCAATGAATCCCACAAAGAGGGAGCCAGGACTTACACGATGTACGACGGGCCTTTCTTTTGCTCAGGCTGGGTCTGTGGTTCTGCTGCACGTGTCTGGAACAGAGGGAAAAACACATTTAAAACTAGAACAGATTCAAACTCTTCATAATAAAAGTTTGCTTTGTTGTGTTGAAATTCTGCAAAAACAGCAAAGCTCTCTGATTCTTGTCAAGGTACAACAGTACTTCACGGGGAATTTAATTTATTTTGAATTGAATTAACTTTAGATGTAACTCTACATTTGACTCAAAAACTGTTTTGCAGCCGAGTTTCAACCATAAAGCTCTAAAACACATAAAATGGAGCATTTTCTTTGTCTTCCTTGGCTTGTTTTCTAAATGGTAGGCAGGTGAAGACAAAAAACATTTTAATCTGTGAACTCTGGGGCAACATCTAAAACGTCTTTCTGTAGCCAGGAAAGTGTTTACACTTTTCTGGGCTACAATATTCAGTCACTATTGTGCCAGAAGCTCATTCAAAGATACATTTTCCAAATATTAGTGGAGTGTATGTAAATATTTGAGCCTATATTTTAAATTTTTTTACCCTGTGTGGATTAGACAAAATCCAGAATAAATTAAAATTTGTGGATTTTGTCAAGTTTCATAGAAGCTGTATTTTGTCTAATATCATTTTATAGAAAAATTAAAGTTCAAGTAAACCAAAAAAAGGCCCAAACTAAATGGGAACTTTATGCTCTTAGTGAGTGTATGTTAAGACTTTACTAACTCTGTAAATTGTTTTTTTTTCTTTACATAAGGCCAATATGTGCCAAATTAAAAACATATTGTTTAAAGTCTTATAAGTTATTTTCCTTCCATGTTTAATTCCAGTAAGAAGCTAGTGGAGGGTTAAGCTGTTTCTCAAATATTGTGACGACCATAACAATTCTCAACTACCATAGATTGACTTTAATAAATAAAACTCAGGTTTCTGTTTGGACAAACCTGCTCTAGCCTCTCCTCAATAGCAGACAGGGGGGCAGGTGGGAAGCTCTCCGGCTGCTCCTCGCCATACGATGTCTCATGTACCGATCGTCGATTTGATGGGTCAGGGGCTATAAAGTCTGGCGGTCCGTCTGAGAGAGTGTTGGGTTCGTCTACATCGAGACCATCAAAGTCAGAGTCTGTAAAGCTGCGTTGAGACGGCTCTTCCTGCTCTGCAGGGCTCTGGGATGGGCTGTAGTCCTCCTGGCGGGGCGACCTGGGCTCCGGCACATGCATCAACGGTGGAACTTCTCTGTCCGAATAGCCGTAGTCACCAGGCTCCTCATCAGCGGCTGGAGTGTCGTACTCTAAGGCGGGTTCAGACGATCGGGCCAGAGCAGCTCCGGGTCCCCGGGAGCTTTGTGGGAACCTGGCGGCTTCCTGACCTGGATAGGCCTCCTCCAGGTCCTCGTTGTCGGTGTACGCCTCTCCGTCGGTGATGGCTTCTCCGTCGGTGTCCTCCAGATCGCTGGCAGCGCTCAGGTAGTCCATCTGGCTCGGGTCCAGAGCATCCAAGTCCTGCACCCCTCCGCTCTCCAGCTGGACAGAAGAGAACATGAGTGGAGAGGTTTTAAATAAATGAAGCTGAATAGGAAGAACTTTATAATTGCACTACAGCGCCCCCTAACTAAATCTGTCGTGTATTATTCAAACTGCGCACCATGCAGGTTATAAAATGCGTCTTTTCAAATGTACTTGATTGTAAGACTGGGTATTTGATGGAAAAACAAAATGAATTCCCCCACTGTGTGATTCTTAAAAGTGCCTCACTTCAGTCAGTTTAAGATCTGTCCTTGTTTTCTTTTTGACAGGCACAATTTCTGAAAATTAAAGTCATGAAGCCATCTTCCTTCTTCAAAACAAAGAACCTGGCTTGAGAAACGCCTTGAACACACAAGTGTGTGTAACCACTGTGAAGATGTGGTCAACATGAGTAAACTTCAGGATGTGAACAAATCGCATGCATGTTGGCTCAAACAGTTTGCAAACTGTAATATGACAATTATCAAACTGGCATTGCTATTAATGTAGGACAGACAAAATTCAGGAAGAGTTTAAAGGCATAAGAATGCTGTTTAGACAAACAACATGGATTACTCAATGGCATCACATTATGAAAAAAAAGGGGAGATGAAAGTCCAAAGAAATCTAAAAGTCAAAGAGAGATTTGGAGAGGTTTTAAAAGTCCACTTGTTCAGCTAAGAGTAGCGGTCTATCCAGGACTACAGAGAGCTTTATTATACCAGATTATCCCCAGTGGTCATTGGAGCAGCGTGACATACCGTGATCTCTGACACCCAGACAGGTTTGGATTGCTGGTGCCGGATGCTCTCCTTCAGAGAGTCGTACCACTTGTGGGAGCCGGGCTGGAGGTCTATCCGAGCTGAAGGGCAAAACCAGGAGAAATACCGTGAACGTTGCTGAGTCAAAAGTGAGGGGAAAACGCTTCTGTCCCTACTAATGTATCTTGCATTTAACCGTCTAACATGAGGGATACCTGCGAACAGATGGTTGGCGTGTTTCCTCATCTTGACGGCCTGGGAGTAGAGGCGTCTGGAGCTCTTGCTGGAGTCGGGCTTGTACTTGTGCCTCATTGCCTTGACGTCTTTGCGGCTGTGGGGGTCTAAGAACAACACCATAGGGTGATACTGGATGTAGTTCAGCCGCTCCACTGCAGTGGGAGTGATGTCCAGCAGGGGGTGCTTGTCCTGGAAAAAAACTCAAATAATTCAGAAGATGGCACAGGAAACAAAATGTCTACTGTTGAGAAATAAAGCATTTAAAGTTGAATTTTAATGTTTTCTTCTCACCTTCTCTGCTATTCTCCTAACAGTGTCCAGTTTAATAACTGTGGAGCCATTGTCTCCTCCGCCACCCCGTGGAACCATCTCTGTGGAAATAAAGTTCAACACAAATAATAAGCCTCAATATGTGCAATGCCTTTCTGTTATTCATGAGAAAGGTTAGAAATGGTCAAACAATGAGTATAAACTAACCTGCCACCTCATATTCATCAGGCATCTCATGGGCCAGCTTCTCCATGGCGATGTCATTCAGGGGTCCCAGGATGACAATTGGTCGTTTGAAATTAGCTGGTAGAAAAAAACAACAACCAATCAGCCGCTTTAAAACTGAACTGACTGTGACTTTCTGAACTAACAGTGTCCATGTGTTCGTGTGTGAGAGACCCGTGCCCACCTTCCCTGAGCAGGACCCTCTCATAGGCTGGGAATTTGCCCTGAATGGTGAGCTGCAGCAGGTCTTCCCGAGTCCGTCTGTTGTTCTTCTCGTTCTTCTTGTTTCCACGAAGTCCTCGCAGTTTCCAGAACTCTGCCCTCGGGCCGGTTCCCTGCCTTTCTCCAGTGGACCGCTGCGTTCGCTCAATGGTGGCCAGCTTCTCTGCCCTGCGGGAGGCGATTGTTGGAAGAAAATTTTAAACTGGGGATTTATTCAAATCCGTCTTCGGATTTTGCCACATTACACCGTTGAGCTTCAGTGTGTTTAATAAAACTTTATATGACAATAATACATTGAGTGAAAGAAAAATACGGCTTGAATTTTTACTTTTTTTGGTGGCAAAAAGCTGGGAAAAGCATTATATAGAAAATGGAAAGATCAAAATATGGCCATGCTTCTGAACTGAGAAACAGGGAAAGAACTATAATAAGAAAAGCTGCAAAGAGACTGGATGTAACTCTGGAGGAGCTACAGAGAACCACAGCTCAGGTAAGATATCAGTTGTGTACTTAAATATTTTATAAGTCAAATAATTTTTTGTTTCTATACTAATAAATTATCAGTGTGAAAGGATAATAAATAATTATTTAACTTTAAGAAGAACTCATTGAATGCAGAGACAGTTATAATGTTTTAACAGTTCACTTTTATTAATACATCTTGCCACAATTGGTCTTTTAATAATGTTCACAGAAATGAGTTTGACCCAGCTGGCTTAGATCAAAACTGTTCAGGTGTTAAAATGGCCTAGTCAAAGTCAATACCCAACTCCAACAGATTCTGTGCTAAGAGTAAAAAAATGTGGTTGATTGAAATTTCATGCCACACTTTTCAACTTGTTATTCGTAAAAAAAATAAATGAATAAATAGTGCCTTTGTCTTTCAGTTATGCTTTACTTGTCTTGGTTTATCACATAAAATCCAAATAAAATAAAGTTTGAGGTTGTAATGTGGCTGCATATCAAAGAGCTTAAGGAGGAATATAATGCGTTTCCTCACCGCTCCTTGTTGGGGATGGTTCCTTTATCCAGCTCATGCAGGTCGTTCCCCATGCGGACAGCAAGCCAGTTGCCGATCTTCCCAGTGAACATCGTGTCCAGGACCCTGAACACCTCTCCTCTGGTGAAGCTCAGACCCTTGGGGTTATCTGCCTCGTGGTCAAAGTGCGTCCGGACATAGAAGTTGTCCCCCAGGTTGGACTTGATGATCTTCTTGTAAACTGAAGATAGAGTAGAAGTTAGGACTGACAAACACTAAAAGTAAATCATACCATGATTAGCTGCGCTCCACACTTACGGTCCATCTTTTTCTGAGTGCACAGTTCCACCCGCTCTCCCGCTGGGAGATTGAGGAGGAAGTTGGCAGCTTCCTCTCGCGTGAAATGGGCAAAATCAACATTATTTACCTGAAAATAAACAAAGACCAAAGACTTGATTCAGTTTAAAAGCCAAATAAATCACCAAATTTATTCATTTACTTATAAATAAATTATTTTGAACAGACAAAAATGAAAGCAAGAAAGAAGGAAAAATAAATAAATTAAAACAAATTATCACGCCCAATTGACATGCAATTTTATATAATCTATTCAAAAAGGAGCAGGTAAAAGATACAAGATCTTATGATTTCCTGCCCCTTTCATACTCATCAACATATAAACAATTAAATGTCCAAACACCAGATAAACATAAATTATTTCTACCTTACATGACATTTAAAACACCACATTCTCATCTTTAGATGTACAATTTATTTACACACTTGTTATATCATCAATAGTATGGTCTTTGAAACGCTCATACAACATATTTCCCAACAAGCTTCTTTTTAAAACAGGTTTTTAAGTTGGTTTATATTTGTACTTTTTTGACCTCAATCCAATAAAATAAATAAAAATGTGAACAACTCAGATAAGGTTACCTTGAGGATCTGGTCTCCCTCCTTCATTCCCTCCTCGTATGCTGGGCTGTTTGGCTGAACTCCGCCCACAAAGATCCCAACATCGTTGCCTCCCACCAGCCTGAGGCCCAAACTGCGCCCTTTGACAAACCTCACTGTGTTTACGTCAGAGCTGTACCTACAGAAAACAAAAGAATGAGATGCCAAACAAATCAGATCACTAGAATTATTTTTATGAAGTTTAAATACAGATGAATTTTGTTAAGAATATATTCCTGACCCAGGATTAGATGATGGGTAAGAGTCAGGAGGTAGGAAATAAAGAGGCTCCTCTGCAGGTTTGGCTGCAAGAGAAATCAAAACATCGCAGTTTAGCTAATTTCATGGATGGAATTATAACTATGGTAACCATACAATAAGAATTTTAAAAATAATTTAAATAAATTTAAATGTTAAACTTTCTTATCCCGAGGCTTACAGTAGAGCTGAGGGTTATGCACCGAAATCCCGGACCGGACGGTGCCGCCTCCGTTTGCAGCACGAGGAACACTGCAGAGTAAAAAACAGATTTTTATTCTCCAATCTCACTGCTGCAGCTTTTTTATGTGGTTCAAACAAATATGTCACACAGATTAATCTTAATTTGATGGCAGATAAAGCTAGAGGATGGAGAAAACAAGATTAATTAAATCACAGAGAACTTCAGAGAAGATGGATTAACTATGAAAGAAAAAGATTAATTGAACAACAAAATAAAAACTAAATCAGCATGCTAACAAGAGTTGAAATATGGCCAACTTTTTGTTTTGTTTATTAATTTGTATTTTTAAGAAGTACAAGAAAAAAGTGGCTTATTTGATTTTAAAAAAATCATCACATTTTATAAATTATCTGTACTTTTTTTTTTTTTTTTAACCATCAAGACACCAAGTAATCCATTATAACCTTTTTTAAATCTCTGTCCAACTTACATTTAGCTGAATGCAAATTAAAGGACTCTTAATATATGAATGGAGTGATTTGATTCTTATTTATTAAGTTAATTGAACTGAGAACCTGTTACATATCTTAAAATAAAAGTTATATTTACTTAGAACGTCTATTTTATTTTACTGTAAAATGCTGAAGAGGTTAAATGAACAGAAACGGATTTAATCTACGTCTCTTAAAAGGCACCTTTCTTACTAAGTTAATATATTGCTGTGTTATCTTCTTTTAAAGTATTTTAAAGTATAAAAATCGATTAAAAATTCATTTAAAAATGTGTCCAACTAACTAGAATATCAAGATAATTAAAAATCAGTTTAGAAAATAATAGGTATATTTCTTAATAGCCCACTTTAACTTGTTTTAAAAGAGATGACACCTTTTAGGTATATCTGATAATAACAATAAAAAACAACAATTCAGTTTTGGTTTAATTTGTTCAGGTTACCTGCGGTGGTCCTGCTCTCGCTCAGAGCTGCCAGACCTTCTGAGATGTGAAAGCTCGTCTGACTCGGAGGAATCTGAAAGAGAAACAAAAGAGGCTTTTCAGAGACTCTGCTGTCACAGTTTGCATGGTCAAAAACGACGATAAGAGCTCAACATTAAGGAGTAAACCCACCATCTGGAGGCGGCCTGGCGGGGGATTTGACTCGACGTGAAGGCTCCCTTCTTGCAGCAAGTGAAGTTGCTTTCTTAGACAGGACTCTAACAAAAAATGTCAAAAAAAAACTTATTTGTCAATAACATAAAGACTATGAAATAGAAATTTGTGGTTTTCTGCTTAAAATATTCATTAGTCATGCTTCAGCTTCTGAAGACTGGAGAGAAATTTAACATAACCAATAAAGATTACAAATACAGAACTGGAGTATTGTTATGCGAGTCAGATATAACTCCTCTCTCTGATCCACTTTGCTTTATGTCAAAAAGATTTAGATATTGCTAATAAATATATATTGACAGATATATTTAGCAACAAGGACTAGTTTAAAACACGAACAATTTGTTGTTTGGACGATGGAGTGACGTAATCCTGGTGTATTTTGGATTCTCAGCAGCTGAAATGTAATGTGATGCCATCTGAACAGGAAGTCATGTCATGTGCACCAGTGTGTGCAGAGTGTAAAAAAAAGTGATGGCAGATGAGTTTGTGTAAAACAAACCAAACACTCTCGTTTCTCTTGTTTCAAGAAATTGACCTTCTTGGTTCTGTAAGTGTATATAAATTAGGTTAAATGCTCCTGTGTTAGTAATTGTACTTAATAAGCAAATAAAAGTCTGAAATGGTGTTTTAAGCTGAAAATCTAAAATGTAAGACTAAATATTGGTATTTTTGTTCTACCAACAATTTTCTGGACACTTTCACAGGAATCTGTAATGGCAGATTTTTCAAGCCATTTCTAAAAAAAACAAAAAAATCTATTTAATCATACAATAGATTTTATTTAGTGATAGTGGATTGAATATTACCTTTAGGAATTTAAAAATCTTATTAAAATACATTGGTGTATATTATAACATTACAAAACATAAATAAGTACAACAGGTATTGATACCTTTGCAGGCCTCTGTGAGCCTATAAAGTGTGATAGGATTTTTATGATCCGACTGTCCACCTGCTCAGGTTTACTGTCAACAGCTGAGGTTAAATTTAGTTTCTTCGAGGAACTCTCAAGTCAATTGTTTTGGAAGGTTATGTTTATACAAAAGTGCCAACTCATGAAAGCTTCCTGGTGCAGGAACCCAGTGCTTGGTAGATTACAGACATTGTAGAAAGTAGATGAAGCCCACCTGAGAGTGTGAGATGTATCTCACCTGCGTCTCCCCTTGGCTGCGTTTGAGTTTCTGCCCCCTGAGGAGTCCTTACGGGGGGCGGATGCATCACTGGCATCTGACTCAGCGTCCGAGTTAGCTGTAAAGGTCAGTGAATATATGGAATGTGGTTTTAAAGCTACTTAATGCAATCTAAAAAAAAAAAAAAAGAAAGAAAGAATGAAAACTGAGAAGGTTTTTCCATGCTGACCTTTCTTTGGCAGTTCGCTGGTTTCGCTCCATCGAGGCGGCTCGACGGGAGGCTGCAGAGAAACCTCCGGCAAGGTCCTGGAAGATAAACAAAACAAAAAAGCGGGAGGTGGGAGTGAGGGAGGAGGAAGACAACAAATCTCAGTTATGTTTGACGAGGGGGGGACTCGTGGCTATATTGATGATAATCTGAGACTTAAGTGGTAAATATTCACCTTATTACCTCTGAGGTGAGCTCTCTGTGAGAAGGTCAACTGCATTGTGACCAATCAAAATGATCCATTTTAATCATGTGGTAGGTAAAGCCTCTGGGCCAGTAAATATCTGAACTAACCTCATTTTAAAAATCATGCTTTGAAACACAGGCAGATTTGCAGGAACTGATGAATGATCGGTTTATTGGCGTCTGATTGGAGCAGCGCTGCTTCATTGATAAGTACTCTGATCAATACAGCCACATACATGTTCTGTAAAAAGCCACTTTTATTCATTTTATTATTAAACAAAAAATTTAAACACAAGTGATACACAGTTGAAAAATAAATCAAGTAAAAAAAAAAAAAAAAACTGGTCCAGAATAAGCAAATGAATAAACAAACACACACAAAAAAACAGAGAGGGCGGCTTCAATTGTCAAAATCAAACGACAGTTTGTGATTAGCTAAGGGTAACAGTGGGGGAGCCGTGAAGTCTGGCCAGTGTCCGCTTCGTGAACTCTTGCAGAGTTTCAGGTGTGGATTTTGGAGGACCATCATCTGTACCTGTATCTGCTGATCGAGTCCTGGCTGTACGAAGTGCTGTGCCTCTGAGGAGGCGCCGACGTGCTGTCCGACTCAGAATCAGAATCTGGAAACGAGGATAGCAGAATAACTCTTATTACAAAGTAAACTAAAAGCAGCATCACAGAGCTCTGCAAACATGTTCACATCCCATGAAGTTTTTTTTACACTTTATCTTGTTGCAACTGCAATTTATTTGGATTTAAGAGCTTGATTGATAAAGTAGTGCATATTTGTGAACTGGAAGGAAAATGAAAAATGTTTTAAAACTGAATTTTTGAGGTACATGCAACAAAAAACAAAATCTCTCTGAACACAATAACCTCAATATGCAACAAGGTGGAGACAGCATCATGCTGTGGGCAAGTTGGGGAATGAAACTAATGACTCAGAGGGTTTAAACAGAAATGCATTGCACATTTTTTCAGTTTCGTTACTGAACAGTGTTTTTACACCATGCATCATTTTCTGTTTCACAATTATGCACTACTTTGTTTTCGTTTATAATCTAAAATGTCAGTAAAAGATTAACACTCAAGGCTGTAGTGTGACATTTTCTTTGTAAATTATTATTCTAATTATAATGTTTTCATTTTGTACCGACAACTAGAGTGCTAATCCTTTAAAGTTAATGAGTATTTTTTAAAGCAACTAGCGAAACATTCATAGAGGTGTTGAGCACTTGTGTACTTGGCCATCTCTTTTTACACTTTATTTTAAGCACTTAAAACTAGAATGAATATTGTCAGGGAGTTGTTGAGGGTACACAACATCACAAGGAAGCTGGATTATTTTGTGTTTATACAGACCTGGGGGTGGGATCCTCACAGGGGAGCTGACTCTTCTTGGTGGCTCTTGGCGAACTGTGATGGGGGAGGATTTCAGACTAACATGGGGAAGATCAGAAAGAGATCTGCAGAAACAATGCAAAGGAGATGGGAATCATTTATTATTATAGTTTTTTAAATATTTAAAAAGTCAACTATTTCCTTATGTTCACCATGTGATTTGGTTATCTAAATATTTTAGCACACCAGCGCTTCAAATCTCTCAGTGAATTAAAATGCAGTCCGTACTTGTATCTGGTGTCTGGGAGGGCGCTCTCTCTGTGTGGAGGTGGGGAGGCGCTGCGGTCGGAGTCGGACTCAGACACCGGCCTGCGTGGCTTTGAGGAAGAGGAGGAGGGACGGGTTAAGGTCCAGTTCTGCACAGGAGAAGATCGTGGGTTTGGGAGAGCGGCCAATCCTGGAAGAGCTCTGCAAGAAGAGACAAACATCATCAAAGTCTTCACAGTAAGAATCTTTATCACTTTACTGTACAGGGAGCTAATAAAGATACACACTTTTTAAACTAACCCACTAAGATATAATTATTAGAAAGCTATCAAGTGAATGCAGAAGAGTAATAGCACAATTATGAATCAGCTCATAGAGAAAGCAGAACTATTACAAATATATTTAAAAATAACTAAATGACATGGGTTCAAAAAGGAACTTAAAATCAAGCTATCAAGTAGTGAATGTCAGTGAATGTCTAACTTCAAAGAACACGTCAGAAACCTCTTTAAATAATTTTTAACCTAAGTTAACTGACTTGTATTTGCTGGGGTCCTTCATTACTGGAATCTCTCTCCTGGCAGGAGGAGAAGTGCTGCGGTCCGAATCGGACTCAGATGGAGCTGACGAGAAAATTATTTACAATTAGAAACAACAATAACAATAAACGTACTTCATCTTACTGCCTACATGTGATTTGTTTAGTTGGTGGACCTGAAAACTAACTTGCATACAGCTCAACTCATTTAGCTCAAAAGTTGTTTGTTTTCCAGATGATCATTTTTATTGCAACAATGAAATGTGCATTTTTGAAAGGAAACAAATTTTCTGGAGGATGTACCTCTGCGAGAGGCGTAAGTTTTCGGAGCAGGCCGGGTCAGTGTGGAGCGTGCAGGCGATGAATCCCTGGACTTGGCTCGGGGCGGTGGCTCAGCTCTCGTTCTGGGTTAAAAATATTTAACAACTTAAAAATTGGAACTAACGAATGAAAGAAAATGTAAAAAGTGGTATGGGTCTGTACCTGCGTGTTCGTTTCTCTCGGGTGTGTTGACGTGATATCCGGCGAGGGGCGATGTCCTCTTCAATGTCTGAAATGTCTGATTGGTCACAGAAAGCAGTTTTGATTGAGTTACCCAGACAAGCTGCATGCAGAGATGATGAGCCCAAACTCTTTCAGATTCACCCTCCCCGCCTCTGAGTAACTCTTACCCTCCAGCTCTGAGCTGCTGCCCTTGCGCAGCTCGTCCCCGCTGTTTCGGGGGCTGTCGTCCACCTCCGGGATGGTGACCAGGAACTTGCGGTCGTCTCTGAGGACCGTCATGGTCAGCTTGCCCCTGCTCTTCTCCACCAGGTGCTTGGTCTCCAGGAGGGAAAGGTTCTCCGTCGTCATGCCGTTGATCTATTTCAACATGGATTAATAGAAAGCAGTGATTAGATTTCTTCCTTCATAACAGATAGAGGAAGTTTTCATGCTTTTCCAACCAGTCTGTATGTGTTACGCCCCTTATGAGTAAGGACTCTATCTGTAGGGGAATAATAAAAACACGGACACGATGTCACTGCTTTCGTCTCCAGTGTTGTAATGGAGGAGCAGAAGCGTCGCGTTCCCCTACATCCGATCAGACAAAACCAATCGAAACTCGAATGATTAAACCCTCATAACTTAAAATCTAAAAGGTTGAACTTTTCAAGAATTATAACCAAACATACCCGGAAAAGTGACATTAAAGAAAAATACATTGTTTTTAAACTTTATTAAACTTAGGCTACCCTTTACTGTATCTGTCTGTAGCACTGAACTTGAAAGACCAAAATAACGATCGCAGATCACTAGATCTTGTTTTCCCTTTTGGTTGTCTAAAATAGTTTTATAACCACTACATATGCAGCATTCAGAAATCTTCACCTTTAGTATTAGGTCTCCTTCTTGCAGTGTGCCTTCCTTGGCGGCCAGGCCGCTGTCTGTCATGTGCTTTATAAATATCTGACTTCCCAGCTTCAGTCCATACTCTGCAAAACAGAATTTAACGATTTAAAGAACCAAGATTATTTTGGTACTAAAACAACCTACAACCAGTTCTCCTACCATCTGTGGCTCTCTTTTTAACCAGCGTGGTTTTGATCGGTTTGTCTGGAGCGTTGTTCTGCGGCAGCTTCTTGTATCCGGACATCAGCGGCAGCGTCCCAACCTGCCCGTTGCGCTGAGGCGAGGGGCTGGAGCGGCTGTTGTAGCGTCCGCCATCCCTGTTGTCGCTGCCGTCTGAGTAGCGGCGCGCTCGCCTTGGCGGATCTTGATCCAGCAGGTTGGACTGAGAGGCGGCCCTCGTCGGCCTGGAGGTGGCCGGGATCTGGATCTTTCGAGGCCGTTTTACTGTCTGCAGGACAGAAAGGTCGGAGATTTACAGAAAAGGTCAACTGATGAGCATTGGCAGGTTATTAACATTTTGTCACAGTAGAACCACAATGTGAGATGTTCAAACTATGAGATATTGTTTTATAACCAAACTCCGCTTCCTCTCTGACCTTTATGATGCCAATTATTCGCTAATGTTCTGCAGCCTTTACAGAACAATGGCTTTTATATTGGGTTTAAATTACTCATGATATCAACTGTAGAATTTTATTTGGAGGTATGAAGTTTCTGTGCTACTCTGTAGATTTTAAGTGATTTCAATCATTTAAAATCTTAAGATAAACTGAGGATTGTAGTTGTGGTGTGACATAATGTGATAGGGTTCAAGGGCTGTGAATACTTTTACTTGGTGCAGAAGCTGCTGGCCTGTCACAATAAACGACAAATCAATTAATCACATGATAACTTAAAAGAAACCCAATTTAATTTGCTTGATTTATTGTTTTTCTCTCTTCTTTCTCTTATTACCAAAAACTGAATGATAAAAGTCATCAGTCTGGTGCTTTGGTCTCAACTATCCCTTTTTTGAAATAAAATATTGTTTACAGAGACTTCATAACTTATTTTATTTGTTGTTTCTGTTGTTTCCTTTATGTATTTTGGATATTTCAAATGTCTTCCAGTTCCAGTGTTTATCTTTTAGAATGTGTTCTTGCATTACTGTGCCATTGTTACTATTGTATTACTTTAAAAAACATTATCGTTTATCGCAATAAGTTTATTTTTTGCCTCTGCAATTACTCACAACGTTTGCCGTCTTGCCACATGACTTGAGGACCTGAATGGTGTAGTTAGAGTGAACATTATCCATCGAAACTCCATTGACCATGACAATTTGGTCTTTGTGGCTACAAAATAAAAGCACAAGAAGCCACACATATAAGCCTGTTTCTGTAGGTTGATATCAACGCTTTTTTATTTGATGAAAAATACTTATCGTGCCAAAAGGAGAAACCTACTAGAGGCGTCCCATGGCCGGTCCATTAGGCAAAACATCCGACACCACCACAGCTGTGTCCCCGGTGTCTGGGTGAGCCTTGTCCTTCCCTCCTGATAGAGCAAAACCAAAACCCACCTTTGGGTCCTGAAATGAAGAGATAAAGAGGAAGGACTGAGATAAGGAGAAAATTACACAAAGCACATTAAAGGCAGAGAAGGAATGCAGCAAAATGAGAGGGTAGAAATGCAGGCTAAGTGGGTGATAGAGCGTAGCGATAGAGAGAGAAGCACATTCCAGCGCCAGGATGGTGACGAGCCAGTTGGTGCTGCGGGGCGCAGCAGGGTGTGTCTCTCTGAATTCCTGCTGGGAAGCTAGATGTCTGAAGCACGGTCCACCTTAGACTCCCGAGTTCCTCGCAATGGCCTTGACAAACACCGAAACAACACCCAGCCTGCTTGTTTCCACGGAAGTAGCCAAAAACCAAACAGCACGAAAGGACAACAGCAAAACATTTTTCATGCTCATTAGTGTTTTTCCCCTCATTTATCAACGATTCTTCATCATCAGGATGACAAAAACAGGCGCTTACTTTGTTTAGTGTTATCGTGTGCTGCTCCCATATCGTTAACTCATCCATGCCTGGTTTCTGAAAAGACAAAAATAACACACACACAAAAATTACATGAATAACTTTCTGATTTTAGCAAAAGAGGTTTACAGTTATGCTAAATGAAAACATGATAAGTTAATTCAGTCATGTAATGCTGGACCTCACACGGCGGACAGTCGATCTTCAGAACAGAAAGGCTGCTTGTTCGCCTCAACCCGATATGAACGTGCTCACACCTGTTTCAATCCTGCCTGACCGGTTAGGAGGAGGAGTTACCTGCTATGTTCATGTATGTATGCACAACTGGACAACAGGTGAGACACAAGCCTTTTTTAAACCAATAACACATAAAAAATAAAACTACCGTCCTGATCTCTGAGTCTTTCAGTATTACTAATGTGGAGTCATTTACAAAATGTCTGACGACGTCGTCAGATTTAAGTTTTATTCTAACCACAAGATAAGAAAAGTTCAGCAATCATAGATAGAAAATGATTGCTGAAACCTATGCAATCGGCTTAATGACGATCCATTTACAGTTTCACTATGTCTCAGTAACGCAGCATATTTCTGTGTCTGATTATGTAAACAGTCACTGTAAAACAACATTTGATCTCCTCCACAGTTAAAACTTTTGTCGGTTTATGCAAGCGTTCATTGCTTTGAAACACTAGAGCCTCTGTGACAGGGCTGCACTGTATTCAGAAAACAAGAGATGATATTGGTTAATATGGCAAAAATCGATATTGACTAAAGTATTTTCAGAACCAAGATAATGAGCGCTCTAATCCAGATCACAGAAAAAAAAAAAAAGTTATTATTTCTATCTCAGCAACAAAACTTTATTAAAAAATTTGTTTCATCTGCCGTTTTGGAATTAAAACAACTTAGTTGTTGTTTCTTGATAACTTCACCATCTTACCACAAGTTTAACTTTTAAATAATTTCAGGTTGTATGTCACAATATGTGGTACTTAAATAATTTGCAAGCACTTGTTTGGGTCTAGGCAGTTCAACGCAATATGTATTTTTTGCTCAGCGATGATAAATTGCAATATATTGTGCAGCTCAATTGTGAAGTATTGGAGTTGATTTTACGTCGGAATCAAGACAGTTTTATCAGATCAATTTAGCAAAAAAGTAACCAAATTAAAATAAATTTAAAAAAAAAACAGGCATCGTTTCACCAGCGGTTCTTTTAATTTGATGAAGTGCTACATTTCCGTCCAGGAGTTTTTGTTGGAAAGCAGCAGCTTTCCAACAGTGAGAACACTGGACCTCAACTTCCTGAACAAACGACTGAAATGCCTCACGATTTGCATTTTCCACACACAGGCCAAAGAAGGCACGAGCTGAACGTGAGCTACGTTTTCCCCAAGTAAACGGAGGAAGATGCTTGTTACAGAAGAACAGGTAAAGCAAGATACTTGCTGTCATTGAGAGTCAAAAACAGGTTTGAAACATTTAGAACATTTTTTTTTACTTATAATTGTACTTTGTATTATCTTGTAGTTTCATGTTTTTTAGGTGTCAAACATGTTTACGTTTTTATGTCAAAGTGAAACAATTTTGGGATTCATACCTGTGAAAGGTGCTGCATAAATTTAGCGTACTCACCTATCCAGAGGTTATGCTTATGATAATTAGCAAATGCTGAAGGATCAGCAGAGTTTGACCTTTGGACAGGTGGCCGACTGTTTGACTAAGTTAATCATCAACTGTGAGAATCCTCTAAATAAAAGCTGGCTGTGACCTGATTTCATGGCAGGCTCCAGTCTGAAAATAACCAGTTTGATTCTGTAGTTTTATCGTAGCTCATTAGCTGCATTCTCCTGACTGAAAGCTCATTTAAAAGGTCAAAATGTTTCTCCAGAGTCACAGAACGCCTCGTTCAGCCCATCCCTAAGAAAAAGTACCTTGGAAAATGAATCAGGAATGTCCCTCTGTAAAAATCAGAGAAGGAGCAAAGAGCAAACACAAACAAGAGCATAAATCTCCTATTGAGAGAAATGGAAAGGAGGCCAAGGCGACTGCAGAGCAGACCTACATTTACAGCAGAACTACTGAAGTTAACTTCCAGGGTGTGTTTTATCACTGTCCTCTGCTTAAAGTAGACAAAACCAACTTTGTCAATAAACTAAATACGGTTTGTCTGTCAGAAAAGTTCAGAAAAATATAAGAAACTACAGAAACAGAGCTAGCTTTGTTCATCTTAAATTAAACATGTCCCTGCAGGAGTAAAATTAACACATAAATCTAAAAATTCGACAATAATGCAACATATCCTCATAGACGTTTTATAAAAATAATTGAAAAAGTAACTTTCCCACTTTAGCTAATGAATCAAACATATTTTCTATTCATTTTTAATCCCAATTTTTAGAAGCCCTTTTAATATTACATCATATGAGGGAAACAATTGTTTGTTTTCCACCTTCTTCACTCACCATGTGATCCTTGAACCTTACTTCCATTTTCCCCTGGGGTTTCTAACCTGAACCAAACACCTGCGGCCCCATGCTCTCAACAAGCAGCTCGCTCTTCATGTTCCATCTACTGACAAACGCACAACGAGAACGCCCAGGACTGCAGCCGTCCGGCCGCAGAGCCTCTCCCTCAGATTCACTTCTGTATGGATGGAGTCTGCAGTCCAGCAGAAACCCGATCCTCCCGCTGAAATTATCTGTAATATGACCAGCTCTGGTAGTTCTCTGCCTCTCCCAGCAAGCGAACGGGGAAGCATTTCAGAGACCTCACCTGGAGCGCGCTCCTCCCCCTTGAGCCTTTGCCCACTCTCTAGGTCTCTGTAGAGCTTTATAGGTAGATAGCAGATTTAAGGTGGAGCAGCGCCGCCTTTAACCTCAACAGACTGATATGAGATCAGTGAAACAACCTTAATCGAGACAGCTACTGTAATCAGAACATTATCCTGAGGAGGACTTCAATAGTTGTACAACTGAGAGGTTAACTATTAAAACTTCAGCATGAGTTGGTTACCAGCATTCAGGTGCCTTTAAAGAAAAGTTTCTGTTTCAATACTGCTAAAGATTTCTATCTTATTGCTTTGAAATGATAAGAACTTTCTCTGGCTGAAGTGTAAAATAATGTAGATTTCCTCCTTCCCTACTGTGCACTGATAGTCAGCTGGCTGAAAGAAGGATATTACATTTATATACAAGAAGACAAAGTTGTTTTTTGGCAATGTTTCCAATCACAAAAAAGGGATAGTCAACATCCATGTTATTTTGTTACTATTGTTTTGTTATTTAACAATAACTGTACTATTAAATTTGTTTGCAGTAATAGAAATGCGTATTTTTAAAAAATAAAAGATAATGTTCAAGTCTGTTGCAAACAAGTAATTAATTGCATGATAAATTAAAATAAGCTTGATCATTTCCATTTTTGTTTATATAATCCATGTTATTTATAGTTTCTGTTCTGTGTGATTTTTATTCCCCTTTTATCAAATTTTTTTGGTTGTCATATTTTATTTTGAATATTTAAATTATCTTCCTATTCCAGGGTGAAGTGTTCTTTACAAATTTAAAGTTCAATTTTCTTCCAGAGGGCTTAACTTGCATTATTATACCAGTCTGAGTGGGTTATAGCAACAAAAATGCAGCTGAAAGAAAGCTGAAAGTATCAAAATAATGTCAAGTTATTAGTGTACAATTGTTGTGGAGGTTTTCCTCTGCATTCACCGGTCTGTAAATAACTTGTTTACCACAAAATTCAGCTGAGAGCTTAATAATTCAGATGATTTATATATTTTCAGTCTGGTAACAATTGTGTCACATTCTCATATTTGGGTTTCAGCATTTAAACATATATTTAATCACAACGGCATCATGGGTTTTGGTTGCGAAACGCTGCGGCATTGCTGTGGGTGCAGCCTGCTTAGAATGCAAATGTAGAGAGCAATCCCTCCCATGCATTTGAATTTGTAAAGTTTAGAAAAACACAGCAGTCAAAGCAGTCATTATTTACTTTTTTCAAGGTTATGATTGGATTTAAACATGTTCATGATGCAGTTTATCACAACTGTGGTAAATTAAACTTTTGAATTTTAACTAACATTAAAAGCTTAGTGTTATCTAAGCTGCTTAAAATAATCTGCTTAAAATAACCCTAAAAATAAATAGTAGATGCACTTGATCAGATTAGTAGACTGGAAGATACTTTTAGTTTTAAATCCCCGTTTCGTTCCTCGACCACAAACCGACCGGATCAGATGTTATGTTTCTAACAAAAGCATTACATCTGGAGCGATCCATTCACTTACAGGCACCTCCAGCAGCGGCGGCGGCTCCGGGGGAACAGACCCGAAGTGTTTTAGCAGTTTGAATCGCTGTGTCAGTTTCATGATGAAAGCAGCGTTGCGGTCGTCTTCTCCTCTATGTAATTATCCCCTGTTTTGTGCCGGTCAGTGGAGAACCTGGTCACTGATACCAGGATGCTCAATAGTGAAGAAATTAAAAGTTAAAAACTAAAAATCTCTTCTTAGTTTCTTCCATCAAATAATCCATATGCGTCGGCCAATCCGATCTTTGGCAATTCCTTCTCTAAAGCCAAACAGGTCCACTTGCTCCCAGTGTCAGCACTGTGTGGGCATCCTGGTCAACTTTTCAGCAGCTGCAGGTCCCAAGCTGCTGGCCGAGTTTCAGTCTGCTGGGTGCCATGGTTACGACAGAGGAATGAGAGCACTGGTCTGTTAATAATTGACGGGCTGTTTGCTTCAATATAGATCCTCTGGCCTGGAGTTGGGTTTCCTGGGTTCCTACAGTGGCTCTGTTGTGTCTCAGGACCAGGAAATGGCACCGTGGCAACAGCGAGCTTTGATGTTATCTCTGCTTCGTGGATGGCGTTTATCCACGCCCCGGGGCGTGGGAGTGCCTTCGCGGTATTGCTGTCTGAATATCAGCACCCTGCCTCTTTAAGGCCACACTGACCTGTCCCTAATCTGCATCAGAGGGGGGGAAATAAAGGTACAGAGAACGACCTGCCACTTCCGTATTCAGAAGCGCTGCGTTTATGACAACACAATGTGTTGGTTGTGTATTGGCAACATAGCAGGTGCAGGAACGTTGCGTGGTATCAGCTAGGTGTGACCGCTGGAGGCAAACATGAGTGCAAGTGAGTTATTAATCTGAGGTGAAGAAAGTAAGAAGAGCTAGTTCTCTGACTTAAACCAGACATGTAATTGCTTATCCCTGGTTTGTCCAGCAGCAGAATCACTAAGATCGTAGGTTTTCTTTCATTCTAAGTCACAAAGACACTCCTGCTTAACATCCAACATGCAAACTGCCTGCTCACTCTCTAGACGCTAGCCAAGATTTCAACTTAAGACATGGAAAACAACAATCTGTTTATGAATTTATCATCATTGTAATAAAAGCAAACAAGCAAATAAAAAAAAACTCTTCTGAAGTATTAGAGATGAAGTGTCATGAGAGGATTGGGCTGTAACTGGCCTGTGGTTAATGAAGAAAAGCAAGATCTCTTTGTGTAAATACGCACGGTTCCACCACAAACACTCCAGAGGTTTACAGAGTGGCTGAAATTACACAGAACAGGACATTTCAGCTTCCACTTTCTTCTGTGAAGTTCCCACTTCAGAGACAGTAAACAGCTACCTGGACTGCTTTACACATGCCTTTACAATAGTCAGCAGGTCTTGAAATTACTGCAGATATGCACAAATCAATAAGATCATTTCCCCCTGATGAGCTCTGAGAGGCGATTGATTTTATTACCACTATAATGGCTTTTTCAGCAACTTTTCAAAGAACTTGTCTGACTTATTGTAGTTACTTTTATAGAGCAAACAGAACCCTCCAAAAACAAAACATAACGGGTCAAAATTGAAACTGAGGTTCAACCGTCAACAAAACAAAAGCACCAAATTAAAGTCAATATTTGCCAGGAAATTTTGGATCCGTTCATCTACTCTTAAAATGCAGAAAAGATCAATTAAAAATAGGGCAATCTTAAGGGAATAAGAACAGCTGTGAGGCATAAAGTTATTAAATTTAAATGCAATTCTCACTGCATTAAGTCACACTGCTTATATATAGCATTCTTCTCCATCCATCCTGCCAGCCAGGGAGGCTGCCGTCTCTCTCCATCAACCAGTGGGTGAGAAAACTAGAATAAGTGGAGAAAACCTTGGTATGCTTTGAGAACAAGTAAACTAACAAAGAAAGATCCAAAGTCACACTGATACCAGAACTGATTCAAACGTAGGACTGATGCTGCAAGGCAAAAATCCTAAAAACTGCACTACTCTAAATGACTAAATAATGCACAATAAATAGGCTACACTGATTTTATATCAGTATGTTTCAGATCAACATTCATTTCACTCCCCACTATCATTTCCTACAGCCGTTTCTGTTTCACTTAACTAAGTACCCAAACTTGACAGCTACCACACTCATAAAAGAAAGAAGTTTTGACACAAAGCAGCAATATTCACATATATATCCATGTACATTTGTATTGTATACATACATTTTCTATATTGTGTTTAATGTGTTTTAATACTTGATCCAAACTCAATAAGTTTATATTGCATATCAATTGAAAGACACCATCAGCCAGAGCCAAAAGTCTTGAGCTAATCTAATTCTGATTTCATGTTTTTTAAATACATTATTGTGTGTTTCTTTTTTTTTTTTAAAAGATACATTGATGATTTTTCGTCTTAATTTTAAGTCAAATGTCAGCAGGCAATTTTATTGAAAGTATTTTATCAAAACGCTCGCAACAGATTCCTCTTTATTCTCAGTGGTGTTTCCAGAAACGATCATTTAATCAGATCCAGACTCTGATTCGGATGGAGGCGGAGGAAGACGCAGCACTCTGGGAATGTAGCCGAAACTATTGTGAAACTCTGTGGCAGGCAGGTAGAAACTTGTACATGTGGCAGAACCAGTAAGGCGAGGGGAAGAAAAGAAAGGAAGAGGGGAGAGAAGGAGAGGTGGGCCTGCAGCTGTCTGTCAGTCACCGTTCAACACCAAGAACTGCAGCTGGGCTTCACAGAACCCACGGACATCAACACTGAGCAAATATCCAATTCAACATACCTGCACAACAATACCGGGGTTAAACCCGTACAAAGAAATTCTCTAAAACAAAAGGAAGGAAAAACAAAAATTGCAAAATCTTCTGAATATCATTTTGTCCAGGTTGGAGTTTATAAGAGCTGAAGAAGAGCTGCTAGATTGTAAAGCGTTGAGACACCTGCGACATTAAAGGGTGGTTAAGATAACGAGCCTTTAATCTACAGCGATGGAAATCACCTGTTTCTTTAGAGCTCGATTCTCCTTCCAAAACCTGACCTTTTTTTTTTTCTTTAAACAAAAAAAGCGCGTAAAACACCAATTAGAATAACAAACCTGTTTCTTTCCGCTATCTTTCTCTTCGTATAAGCAAAGTCCTATGTTCCAGTAGGAGTCTTTCTCCGCGGTGTCGTTTTCTCCCTGTGGCTGTTTGGTTTCTTGTAAAAGTTTGCCTCAAATCTTCCTGCGCTCAGGTGAGCACGAGGCGTGGCCTGATCGGACGCTGAGTTTCACGACGTCATGACGTAGTTTACTGACGGTAAAAAGACGGGTTTACTACCACAGATAAAACGCTTAGCTTAGGTTTTGTAAGGCATGACCTTTGACTGCAATCACGTTAGAAAAACATCATTATGCGTCTGTTTCTGTTTTAAATGAGATAACAGATTATCTAATGGTCTAACTGGCTGTGAAGTTCACTTCTGTCATTATTATAATTATTATTAGCATTATTATTATTATTGTAATTATTATTAGTAGTACTAGTAGTAGTAGTAATATATTTTAGCAATACAGTACTTCAGTTTTTATGAAACGCAAACTAAGATCTGTGTGCACTACGTCACCTCACAAGATTGGTCACACCCCTGAACATTTTCACATTTATTTTGCAACCATTATTGTATTGGGATTTTGAGTCACGTGAAGCTGGACATACCAGTCAAATGGATGGAAATTTGTTTTGTAACAACAACAACAAAACAAAACAAAACAAATCGAAATAAACACCTGAAACGTTTGGCCAGCGCTTGAACGAATCGCTTTGGTTCTTGTCCTTGTATATTTTTCAGAATGTTCGTCCAGATTTGTTCAATATTTAGCTCCACTAATCGACTGGATTCCCTGCTATGATATACTACATCCTCACAGCATGATGTTGCCACCACCATGTTCCACCGTTGAGATGTTGTGTTCATGATGATGCGCAGTTGTTTCCCCATCAGACGCAGCGGTTTGCACTATTTCTCAAAATTCATTGTTGTTCTGCTTTGACCACATCAACTTATTCGACATTTGCCTTTAGCTAGACGTTTAACAGCATCGATCTCTGCTTTCTTTCAACAACTTTCTTCCTGTCACTTTTCAATATGCATCACATTTTCTCCAGTCTGAGCTGTAGATTTCTTCTTCTCCATCAGGTTAGACAGGTCTGTCTGTTTGCAGTTGTGCTTTACTCTTTCCCTTTTTACTTCCTCCTCGATTGTTGACTGAACAGACCGCTGAGATATTCAAAGTTCTCTGAGAAACCTCTGAGACCTTCGTAGCTTCATAAAATAAACATATTCCTGCTGATTAAATCTGGAGTTTAAAAGTCAGTTTTAATGCAGTTGCATCATTCATCCAGGAGAGGGCGATCAGGGCACATTTTTTTAACTGCTCAGTGCAACTTCTTCTTCATGGCATAGTTTAAAATATGAACTCAAAACAATATTGTAAAGTGTAAAACTCAAATAAACAAACACGACTCCGCTTCAGCAATCTTCAAGTTTTTATTTGTTTACAAAGTTAAGATTGCAGTTTCATATAGTCCTTCCTTTAATGAGTAGAAAACCTTTTCTTAAAGAATTAGTCGAAAGGCACAAATTTTACAATATATACATTTAGATCTAAATTATAAATATATAGAAAACAAAAGCAAAACCCAGAATAAAAGTGCTGAACACAGTTTTTGTCTTATTTTTTTTTTTACAGAAAAAATAGGCTTTGTTTAAAAATACATACAATCAGTAGCATGTTTTTGTGTCATTTTTTTTGTTAGCAATAAATTATTTCAGAGTGATAACATTTATATAATAATATGCAAATGGTGAAGGAACGAGAAACATGGTTACAGTATACAGAGAGCAAGTGGAAAGAACAGAGACGCCAAGCTTGCACTGCTCAATCATAGCCAACACAAACAGTAACTGGATTATGCCATTCTTAGTGCAAAATGATATATGATTAAAGGCCTACCTAAGCAAATAAAATAATAAAATTGCTGTAAATATAAATTTGTATATCTATAAATCCCTCAAACACGTAAAGCTTTAACTTTTGTGACAAACAAACAAAGAAAGAAAGAAAAAAAAAAAACACAAAGAAAGCTTTTGCAGACTGACGTCTTGGAATGTGCCTGAAGAGAAATATGAGAAAGAGAAATAATTGCTTTGAATGAGTCTTAACCATCTGTGAAACGAGGTGGGAAAGGCTCACATCTGTTATTTCTGTGTTAAAATATATCCCAGGTGTGAATGAAGCTAAAAAAAATGGATACAAATAAAACAATTGTCCGCAGAAAAGGTAAAATTTCTTAAACGAAAGAGGCTTTGATCTTTGCCCTAAGATGGCATAAACATTTAAAATCACTAGCATTTTCACAAGGACAAATAAACTAATCACATTAAATCTCCAACATAAATACAGCAAGAGTCACAGCACAGAGTTAAGAAACAAACAAACAAACAAAAAAACAACACAAACCCCAGAAGCATTAGTTTCATCACTGTTACAAGGGGAAAAAAACAAACAAAAAACGGTATAATTGTGTGAACGCCCTGACACGGTGGGTTTCTTCCTGAGATTGATAAAAGGTCTCGCATGTTGGAGCCAGTATCTTTAGGGGTGTCTGTCTGTGGAACACTTTGGTATTTCTGGGACGAACGGGTCGAGAGGACAGCGGGAGCTAAAATAAACCCAGACACTGTACAGCAGTACAGAACAGTGCAATCTTATTTGGTGGCAGGTTATAATAAAAATTTGTTTTACTCTTAAGCAATCTTCAACACAAAGTAACTTCCCTGACCAAAATATACCACGGACTATTATAAGAAGATAGCATATCTAAAATCTAAATATCCCTTAAATATAAATAACAATAGGTTTCAGAATAGCAATAAGTGAAACACCAACTCGTCACGAGTCAAAGTGTACTTTACAAAACGAACGTGACGAAGGATTCAAACCACAACTACGACTACAGCCGCAGAGCTTTGCCTGCTCGAGCGTAAACGTTTCGCCGTGTTTTTTTTTGTTTTGTTTTGTTTTGTTTTTGTTTCGTTTCAAAACTATTGTATTGGTTATTGCTTTTTCGACAAGTTGAACTCCTGGCAATTTGTCACGAACCAGCTACAGTGCATTGTTTTCACACACGAATATCACCAGATGTCAGGTTTAGGAAACACCATACACGCTGAGAGCTGAAAAAGGACAGCAAAGCTGCTCAAGCTTTCTGTTTTCCTATGTCGAAGATGATGGATAAAAATGAAAAAAAAACAAAACAACAAACAACAAAAAATGCAACTTTCTCTGTTTTTCCACGGGTTTTAGAGACTGAAACGAGGCATGAGCTGGTTACAGTTATCAAGGTTGACAGTTTAAAGTTGCTTCACATGAGTACCGCTGCTCACTACTGGTCAGCTGGCTGAAAGGTAGCTGATAAACACATAAATCTAATAGAATTATTTCATACAGCAATAGTAATAAATATGCGACTATATTTTAGTTAGAAATTGTTTCTTTTCTGTTTCATTGAAAATTTCATTGTCATTTTTACACGAGAATCTCATACCAGCCCATGCCTACAGAGGGAAACAAACTCAAAGAGGACAAATAGTGACGCAAACGCACATTTAAAAACACTCAAAGAGCTCCAATATAAAACAGAATCTGCATCGGATGAGTGCTACAAAAAAAATCGAGACAAGACGGAGATTTTGAACAGGAAGGAGGCGGATGAAGATGAAGAAATGAGGAGGAGGGCAACAACAGAGAAGAGATGCAATCTGGTCCTGGTGCGAGAACGTGACGGGGCTTCTCTGAGCGTAGTGTTTTCCGTTTCAGAGACCTGATAACCTCCGAGCATCTAACCAGGTGTTAGCCAAGCTGTCATGTGTGAGTCTGTCCACTCGCTTCACCTCTCGGCACCCTGAAACCCTCCCCTGGTTTGTTTTCCAACCAAAGAGCAGCAAGGCAGACAACTTTACACCAGCAAAGACCGACTAAATGGCGGCTGACTCACTCACTCATTCATGGGGTCAAAGTTAAATACAAATACACGTGTATTAAATTAAGAATAAAACCACTGCTCAAGAGTACAAATCTATACATTAGGCTACATGGAGTATTAAAGACTGCATTTATAGTTTTTTTTTCTGAAGGCACTGTTTGTCGCAACAGCAGGCTGATCTTCCTCCCCTTCTTCTTCCTCGCGCTAGTGTTAATAGGAGCAGGGAGAGAACCAGGAGGGACGATGTGGAGGAAATAACAGAAAACGGAGGCATTTCGTGGCTAACCAGCTAAAAGATTTCATGTTTTCTCTTTCACTCTCTCTGTTGTTTTGTTTTGTTTCACTCAAACTCAGCATACTTTTTTTTCCCCCAGAAAAAGCAAAAGTTGTAAATGGTGAGAGGCGTTTTTAGAGCTTCCAGCAACTTCACTCGTTACGAATCAGCAGCGGGATTTGTTGTTTTGTTTTTAAAAATTTCCATGCCTCAGTGAATAAGTTTTGTGTTTCTTGACAGCTCCTGTTTTTTTTTTTCCACTAAAAGGTGGTTAGTTTTTCACTTCCTGTTTTTTTTTGTTTTGTTTTGTTTTTTACTTGTAAAACAGCTGCCTTTTACTGTGTAGGGCACACTTTGGTGCAGAAATCTGTTATTGACTGAGTCTGCCATCACCTCAGGGGGTGCGGGGGAGGGAGGGGGTCCAGCACAGGACAGGCAGTGACGTGACTATAGGCCCTGAGGGGATCAGGGGGTCAGAGGGTCAGGGGGAGAGGAAGGAGGGTAGGACAGGTTCTAGACAGCAGCAAACAAGATGCGATCTGCTTTAAAAAAAAACAAAACACAAAAACCAAAACACCAAAAAAAAAAAAGAAAAAAAAAAAGGACAGATTCCAGACAGTTTGTAACGATTTGAGCTCTCAGTCTTGCTGACGGTACTGGATGACGGACTTGCGGTCGGGTCCGGCTTGCAGCATGCTGTTCAGAGCCTCGCGGACGTCCAGCGCGCCCGCGCCGCACTGGCCGTTGGGTAAAGGGTCCGAGAGCGGCAGCAGCGAGTTCGCCGGAAAGCAGGAGGAGTGCGCCGCGCTGGAGTACAGCGAGGACGAGGAGGAGGATGACGAGGACGAGGAGGGCGGATTGGGGTAGTGGGACAGGGCGGAAGACAACGAGACGGCTTTCTGCGCGGGCGGGGGCGGAGACAGGCCTGCGCAAAGTAGCTCTAGTATGTCCTGATGGTTGTTGACCAACAAGTCGCGGCTTTGCTCCTGCGTCTGCTGCTCTTGCTGCGGCTCCGGTGGGCGCTGCAGGTCAAACTGGCTGGACGGCGTCGCCGCTGTCTCCGACGTGTGCTGCAGGATGTGCTGCAGGTCGAGTTGGGGCAGCTGCGTCTGCGGGGCGGTCAACATGTCCGGCGCCGTCTGGCCCAAGAGAACGTCCAGGTTGAAATCTTCCACGAACGCGGCCGGGTTGGCCGTGGTGCTGTCCGGAGACGAAGAAGGTGGGCTCACGGTCAGGTCCAAGATTTCGTCCAGAGGGTTCTTGGAAGACAGAAGGGGAGCCGGCGAGAACTGGGTGAGCTGGAGTGGCGGGTTCTTGGATTGAGGGAAAGACATGAAAGACGACGAGCCGTAGAACGGGGGGAATCTGTGGCTGGGCTGGCAGACCTGGCCGTTGGTGGCGGAGGAGGCAGAGGACAAGGAGGAGGAGTTGTTGGGCCAGCCGTTGAGAGGGAACAGCGACGGGCTGTGGGAGGACGGCTGGGAGAAGCTGCCGAGCTGAGTCCTCTGCAGAGCGTTCAGGTTCTGTTTGGGGAACGGGTTGGACACCAGAGGATGAGGGAGCGTCTGGTTTTGGATGGGCTTCCGGCTGAACAGGTTCTCCAGAAGGTGCTTGTTCTCCTGCTCCATTTTGCGCATGCGCTCCTGCTGCTCCTTCTCTTTCCGCCTCCGTTTCACCTCCTCGTCCATCTGCAGCAGCTCCTCGCGCACGCGGGCCACGCAGTTTTCTGGGATCTTGATGCCTGTGTGCAGCAACAGCGGAGAGAAAGAAACCAATGAGTCCCGAGAGACCGATCGAACGCTTCTTAAAAAACATCAAACAACTCTCTATTCAGCAGCCCTCTTAATTAAAACATAATGTTACAGTGTAAAAGTATTAATTTAACTGCAAATTTCGTGTGCACGACGCTGAAACGTTGGATGCACTCACCGACTTGCTTGTTGTGCTGCTTGGTTTTGAGGCGGACGATCTGCAGAATGCTGGAGCTGGTGATGTCGGACACAACGTCGGAGACCCGCTTCCACACCCGTAACAAAGCTCCGCACAGCATGTGATACTGGCGGAGACGCATCCCCGCCAGACACTCCTGGCCCTCCTCGATTTTCTTACACTTCCCATTCCTTGAAGAGGCAGACAGGAAATGGATTAACAGCCATCCAGTACTTGACAAACACTAAGGTAGAAGGCAATTGGATTTCTTCTATTTTTATTGTTTTTATGTGCTAAGTGTGACATTTATTTATAACTCCAATGATTTTACAAGCTATAATAGTTAGAGACACCGGACTGATCAGAGGAAGCTTAAGCTGATAATCCTCGGGGATGTTGTGGATGTTTTTGTTACTCACCAGTTGGCGTGGCTGCAGTTCTTAAAGGAAAAGGTGAACTGGTTCTCCCAGCTCTCCCTGGCCTCCAAGAAAGTAACCTGAAACAGCACAGAGTCAACATGATAATCTGTCGAAAGTTCAGCAAGTGCAGACTCGCAAAGCACTAACACGGCTTTGGCGAAACAAGTCCACCAGGGGGCAGCAGATTCTAGGCTATGAACACCCATCTTTTTCAAAGCAATTTCCAGAGCTATTAGTTTTTAAATGGCAATGTCAGGAAATAATCAATATTTGCTAAAATTAAGGTGGAAAAAATATATAATAGACAAGTATACGATGAAAGTAGAAAACGTTTGCTTAAGTGTGCTAAACGCAGTGGATAGGAAAGCAATATGTCCAGTTAGTTGACTTCTTGCCTTTCTGTAACGTTGCTGCAGGTTGCTGAGGCTCTCGGGCTGCGTCTGCTTGCCAATGTTGGGCTTGTAGATGTTGAAGTTTTTACCTCTTCCCTGCTCGGCCAGCAGCACACACGGGCTGTTACCTCGCAGCTGGAGAGAGAACACACACCCACACAATTTTAGTATTTGATCAATTTAAAGCACACAGGGAAGCTTTCGGGAGCCTGGACAGAGATGGACGAACGGACCTTATGGGAAAGGTAGAATCCCTCCTCAGGACCGGTGAGCTTCAGTGACCTGTTGTACGCCTCGTCCCATGGCATTCCTCTGTCCACGCTGATCTGCAGGGCAAAAAACATGAGGGTCAACCGTGTGATGTGACTTTGAAAGACAGAAAAATATCTGTCTTCAAATATCGTAGTGATCTAAGAAATATCCACACAATAAACTCACTTTCTACTTAAAGAAATGAGAACACTGCCCCGCAAAATTTTAAATATCTAAAAGTAAAACCAGGCAACCAAAATCAATAAATAAAACAGAAACAGAAACCATAAATAAAATGAAGTCTCTGTAAATTCATCTTAATTTATCATTTGATTCATGACTTGTTGCAACAAGCTTATTCCTGTCCTACCATCACAAACATAAACATGCAACTTGTGCTGTAAAGTCTTCTAGGACTAACGGGAGTTAATACACTTTAGTCAGATGAGATTAAAATGTATTTTTTTTTGCCAACAAAGACCTAACGTCGGTTTTAGTTATGGTGGACATGTATAAGCACATGGTGAGCACAGCAGTGGCGCCAGTAGGTGTATCACCAGGAACATCTTATGCAAAAGCTCCGTGTGCTGAAGCCAGCCAGCAGGGTCTGACTTAAAAAACTACAAGCGGAAAAAAATCATTTTCACCAGACTGTTCTCTGTTATCAGACGGTCCTAGACTCACACAGGTGAATCTAACCACGTGTAACTCCCTCTCTGAGCTTATTAAAATGGTCTCTGTCCGCAGGATTCAGTTTGACGGCCGACTCCGAAATGTCAAGTGTAGGTTAGCCTGAAGCTGGCAGTTAAAAGTCGCAGATACCAGTAATTATCCTGTTGCCACCTACAACTAGAATCTGCATGGGCTCCACAGCCCCGGGCTAAGCTTGTATAATCACAGTCTTACTGCTGGCAAAGTGACATCAATCAAAACTCTAATACTGCAGTCGCAACCACTTGGGGGAGGGCAGGTTACATGGAAAAAGTTTTTCATTTTTTCTTCATATCAAACGATGTTCTGATGCAAAATCCACCTGAAAGCCTTGAAATCTTGGCTGTTGTTTTTATTGTGAGTGGATGACTAAGCTGCTTATTAGAGCCCTATAAATTTACCTGGATTAACAGGAAGAGGCAGCAAGAGATTAAAGAGTTTTTCCAGATAAAGTCTAAGCGGAGAACAAAAACACAATGTACTGTGAAAACATGCCGGTCATACCTCACTATGACCCATCTACCGTTATGTTACATATCTGAAACATCATTTCTTTATGATGGGTAGCACAGTATTTCAACTAAATGGTGTCATAGTGGAGTTTGTCCACTTTTCCCACAGTAAAATTTAAGCACTTTTCAGGGAACGTTTGAAAACTTTTCCAGCACCACACGAGATAAAAACAATACAAGTGAATCTAATGGATCTAAAGATGACAATTTCAATTCATTAATACATGACACCATTTGCTACTGTTATTAATAGCATATTGTGATTGTATTCTACATAGCGGGGGCAATGGAAACTAAAATACACCATTTTTTTTGGTTGAAAAGCCTCTCTCACTCACCCTATACACCTGAATGAACTAAGAACAAAATACTAAATTAACAAAAACATTCCACAGTTTCAATAACTGTAATGTACAAAATGTAAGACAACCTTTAATTCAATTACACAGATCAATAAGTCATGAGTCATTAGGAAAATGAAATATTCATTAGGTTGAACAAATTGCTTTGCACTTAGTTAACCTTCCTGCTCAAATTAAATGCTTAGACACAACATAAATAATCAATTGACTTACTGTAAAGACGCTTTGTTGCTAAAAGTTTATTATAACTTTATTACAAAACTGTGCAGACAGAATACCAAGCACTTTTGAAACCTTGAAAACACTATGAATAGGAAAATATTCCTATTTTCTAGGATTTTAAGCATCGGAAAATCCTTAAAAATGACACTGACAAGAGTCTCGCAGCTGACATAAACCATAACACACCGGAGGTGAGGTTGTGCAGTACCTACCTTATAAAGAACAACCTGTCCATCTTGAGGATTTCCGACTGTCAGGAAAGTTTCCTGCTTCTCCTCATAAATCTCATCATTGCCGGGGGCCAGATCTGGGAGAGTCGCAAGACAGTAAATAGAGGATTACACTTTATTACCTGTAAACCAACAAATTATAAACCCCACACCCACCAGAAGCTGTTTGTGTGGCGATAAAATATCCACATTAGTCGTATTTTATGAGCTATTTTATGTTTACCCAAAAAGTAACTCTGTACCTAGGATTCCCATGTCATATTTTCCCTCCTTCTTGTCCTTCTCGATCAGGTAGTCGAAGTTATCTGTGAAGTACTGGAAGAGGTAGTTCTGCTTGTGGACCTCCAGGCCCAGGATGCGGTTTAGGAACTTGGTGATGCTGCAGTCTGACATAACACAACACAGCTTTGTGACGAAACCCGAACACACGGTTCAAACAAAATGCCTTTTGGAAAGTCTTACCTTTCTCAGTACTGATGCCAAAGCGAGGCTCCTTACAGATGATGCCCACATCCATCATTCCAACTTTCATGTCTAAAATAAAAGATATAAAAACATTTTAGGTACCAGACAACAGGGGACTGTAAATTGGAGAAAGGTGTTCTCTGAATCTAGTCTGACCTCTGAAGAACATGGCGTCCCCTTCAGGGTATCCTTTGGGAGGAGGCACCTTGTTTTCTATGTAGCCATTGATTGATTTGGTGATTTTATCCAGGGCCTTGGTACCATACTGCGGAAAGAAAATGTTTTTGTAATCTTATGAGCGTATTTCAAGAAACTACATAATTTTAATATATTAGGGTGAGTGTTACATTCCAGTAAACTACTGCTGAAAACACACACCTTGTTCTCAAAGTTGTACTTGCTCAGGTCCCTCGATTCAGTGGCTCTTCTGTCACCGTGGGTCAAAGCACCCTGCACACAGGAATAGCACCAACAATTCAATGTCATGAGCTTCAATGCTCCACCAAGCAGCAACATTTTACCACCTTACGCATTGCTAAGGTGGTATTCATTTGGACCGCACCAGAGGTCACCTCAGTTGAACCGTGACCAAGGGTTTTTAAGCAGACCAGAGTGAGCTTTTCTGGTCCACATCAGAGTTCGATTGTGCATTCACACCTTCCCAAGTGAACCAGACCTTCTAGACAAACTAACTAGAGTTAAACAGAATAAACACGCCTGGTGTGAATATACCCTGAAATCACCTAAGTCTACGCATCAAAACCAAGAGATAATATTCTAAAAACTTTAGTCTAAGTGTACTGAGTTCATACTTTGTTCAGCCCTTTGTTTAGCATCTCACTGCAGTCAATACCCATACCTGACACACAGATGACAATAAAATTGTTGCTCTACTTTCTTTGTTTGTGAAATGAACTTTAAATGTATTCACATTTGTTCAGTTCTTTTGTTTTCTCTCACACCATAATCACGTTCAAACCAAACTCTGAGTACGTGAGGGAAATGTCAGACAAAGCCAAGTCTCAGGCAGCGCCAGCTAAAATAAAGGAATGATAGGAAAACAGCGGGATCTCTTTGCCAAAACTGATTCCACAACTATTCTCGTGTCCATTGGCTGCAAAGCTGTCCGGTTGGGCGGACTGTGTCTGGTTTGAGCACACAGCTGGATCAGATGCGAACTATTCTTGATACATATTTACCACACACTCAGCTGGCGAAAAGGCAGAAACGGCTTCCTGGAACCACCGTTCCCTTCCCCCCTCCTTACCGTTTTTCCCTAAAACAGCCGTCATGCTGTGTCACTATAGAAATAGATGAGTGCTAGCGCAGAAAAGCTTCGATAATGATGGAAAAATAACTGTAGTCTTAAATCATTAAGACAGGGGTGCTTTTGCTTTGCTCGCTCGGCTTTCCGTTAGGGGAAAGACCCAGAATGTGTTGAGGTTTGTGAAGAAACAAAGAATCCTCGGGCAAACATCCCAAAGGAACAGGAAGGACAACGGGTGAAGTTGCAGTGAAAACCCAGACTCCACAGAAAATAAACACAAAGAGAAGATCTTCTTTGTTTACAATAAAACAATTTTTTTTCACAGATTTAAAAAGAACAGAACACCTCAAGTCATGGAGAAGATTTCCTCTGGTGAAAGGAAAAATAAAGATGCAGTACAAACCATGACAAACACATCAAACTGGAGATGCACCGTTAAGATTTTTGGGATTTCAGTCAATTCTGATTTCACCTTAAAGGTTATTACAAAAATTCAATGTCAAAAAAAAATATTTCAGATCAGCATAAAAATGATTGCCTCCCAGTCTTCCAGTGGTTAAAAAATGTATTTGGGGAATACTCCATTTTTACTGTTATTTTGAAAACAACAAAATTCTCATGCAGTTGTGATTATCCAGTATTTCCAAATTAGCAGTGACCAGGTGTGTAATCCTGACTCTAATTATCGATTCAGATTTTTAAAACGCGTTTTATACAAAAGAGCATCCATATTTTAAAAAAATATTCCACATCACGGCTACTAAATACAGCTAAGTCTAAGTCGTCTTCCTGCAGTAACAACTTCTACACTGAAGAGTGTTTTGTTACCACCACCTGGTAGATATGATGCTTTCACTGAGGACAAAAATGACTGGATATTTGAGTCTTCAGCCAGCTGTCCTCTGGCTAAAGTTGATCAAGTTGAGTTTTTTTCAGGCCATGTCTAATCACTTACCAGGCTCTCGAGTCTTTTGGCCACAATAGATGCGAAACGTCTCTCCCCGGCCAACTCTGAGATGAGGAAGATGTACTCTGGTGCTGTGACCTGATTGGACCGGTGAGTGCGACCTGGAAAAAAACAGAAGACGAGGGGAGGTGAGTCTGTACCTACAACTTCTGAAGATGATGACAACAGATTGTTGCTTAATTCGTCCTCTGTGTAGTGATTCACAACTCCACACCTTTCATTAAAGTGGTGTAGGTGCATTGTATGTCATGTGAAAAAGTGAAAAACTTCATTCCATGTGAGGTTTCCTAATGACATACAAGTCACTGTCACAACACTGCAGATTATTTTTTTTCTTTCTACCCTCCAGGGGCTCTTTTGTGGGCTCTAGTGTCCCTTATATGAAAGTAGGCTGACAGGAAGGAAGACATGCGGCAAATGTCGCCGGGTGCGAGAATCGAACCCACGACGGCTGCGTCGAGGACTCAAGGCCTCCAAACGTGGGTCGCGCTATCCCCTATGCCACCACAGCACGTCCCAGACTGCAGATTTTAAGATAAGATGCTCTAAATGGTAGAAACGAATATAAAACAAGTTGGGGATGTTGTTACATATTTCGGATTATGTAACAAACAATATAAACAAACACAGTTTTGCAGAAACTGTGAAAACAGGCTTCATGGTAAGAGGTGACCATGAAGTCTGAACAGATTGATAGGATGAATAAAAAATTTCCAATGTTTTTTTTCTCATCAACCTTCTGCAACTTGCACATAAATGTTTCATGATGAAATACACTATTTATGCTGGCTCACAGATAGTGGAAACTATCTGTGTGAAACGGCAAACTAAACACAAAAACCTATTAGAGTAAATATATAGCTGGAAAAAAAAAAGTCAAGCAAATGAATGAAGGTATTTGTGGGAGTGTGCTCTTGCAGAAACCACAGAGGAAGAGGACGTCACTATTCAGCTCAGGTATAAAAACAAGCAGAGTCAGGGCAAAACAACAAGAGAGAAAATTGCAGAATGATTTTATAGCCACAGCTTTTATATTTTCAGAAACATTTGGGAGAACTTTTTCTCCTCATTTGGATATAAAGGCAACTTTTGTTTAAATCTCTTAAAAAAAGACCAACCTACTAATTTAAGACCTTTGACCTAAAGTCAAAGTCAAAGACTCTGACATTGGAGCTAACTTTAGAGAGCTGACATAATCCTGGGACAAATCTAAAAGTTGGGCAGGGGGGGCAGTCTTTAACATAACCTATACTTGCTGATGATTCATAGAAAAATAATTACTCTGAAGGCTGCATATGGGTTCTGAGGTCAGTGATGATTTTCTGACAGAGAAAAAACAATTCTGTGTTTTGTGCTAACAGACAACAAAAACTGGTTCAAAAGGTCAGATTTTTTTCTACAAAGTTCCCTAGCTTTGTGTAGAAATAGCTTTTAGTAGAAAGTGACTGATTCGGAGGTTCATTTCCCTGACTTACCGAACTGCTGGATGGCCCGGTCTGCACTCCACGGCAGCTCCAGGGTCATGTGGACCCTTCGCCTCTGGTTCTTCACTCGTTTGTCAGCCTGCAGGGAAATCCCTGAGCTGGCTGCTTCTGAGATGATGGCCACCAACTGCAACAAACAAGCCTGGATGTTAATGCACGTCATGCAGAAGGACGTCCATAAAGAAGCCACAGGAAATCCTTCCTGCCTGTAGCTATCAGATTAAACAACAGCCGACTTTAAGTGTCTTTGAGTCTAAGTTTACGCTGGAGTTATTTATTTATACATTCTGTGTATTACTATGTACATACTTATTATTTAATTTATGTATTTTATATTTAGGTCATATTTAATAAATGTTATATCATGTATTTGTATTTGCCAGTACTTAACACTTTGAATGGAGTAGCTTGTCAACAAATAAGCCATTTCTCCTTGGAGAGCAGTAGATTCTATTCTATTCTATTCTATTCTATTCTATTCTATTCTATTCGCTGTTTCAACAGTGATGGACCCTCATTTTGTTAAATTGTCTTTGCTGACCTTTTCTCCACACATGAAGCGGTCCTTCTCCTTGATGTTGATTTGGTCGATGGTGGAGCCTTGCTCGGCCCGGGACTCGTAGCGAACGGTGCCGTCTGGACGTCGCACCACGCGACCTTTACGTCCAGTCATCTGTTAAAATACATATATTTTTTAAAAAATCAGACTTTCAATTCAAACATTTTCAGCAAAATATAAAAATAGACAAACTTCATACCTCTGAAACTTTATCTGGTCCTCCAAACCTATCTATGAGCACGTCCAATGTGTTGAGAGGTAGTTCTTTTCCCAGTACAGCAATTTTATTGAGCAGGCTGTGCTTCATCTCATCTATCCTAGCTGTAAACGCAAAAAAAAAAAGAAGAGAACAGTCAAGTCACAGACTTGTAAAATTTACCCTGTTTGCAAGGCGACAGTGGAAAGATATTGACGGTCAAAGGCTCTACCTGACTGGTGGCTAGTGTGGTTAACAAAGATGACGTCATCGTTGTCTTGCAGGGAGTCTGGCGAAGAGTTGGAGTCGGTGTCCATCCCCTCAGAGTCACTGCTGCTGTCGTCAGAGATGTTGATCACACCGCCGCTGTCCACTGTGTGCTTGGGCATCTTTGCCTGGCGACCTCGAGGCTTCCCTGAATGGAAAATTGGAGGTGATGTTACAGTAATCACTTGATTGTGTTTTACTCCAAAGATCTGGACTTAAAGTCTGTAACTTCTAAACTCTTCGGGCCTTGTAAATAAGGACTGGGGATTTTTTTTTTGTTTTTACACTAAATACAGATTATTTAAAACCAAGTTTAGTGAACATTGGAATCTTTGTTCTATTAAAAACAAAGAGTTTTGATGGTTTGTCAATTTGCTCAATCACAGGTCCCGTTAAAGCTGCATTTAAAGTCCAAAACCGTGATTTCATTTTTTATTATGAGTGTGAATTCAGTAGCAAGTCAAAAACCGAAAATGTTGAAATGTTTTAAAAAAATCATGCTGTGATGAGGCACAGTACAGATAAAAAAGTTCTTTAGTGTGTCTTTTTCATACTTTTCCACACCCGGGAAATAATAAAAGCTAATTTCTTACTCTTCCATACTTTGTAGAAACCCTGTCATCTGCGGTTTTGTGAGTCAAATCGATTCATTGTGCTTTGTACCTTTTTTTCTTTTATTCCCTGGTGCCTTCTCTCTCCTTTGTTTCTCTGAAGGAAAGTGCTTTGTTACAAGAGACTGGAATACTCCCCTGGAGAGAGGAAGAAAAAAGAGAGACAAACTTTTTTGTGATGTCAAAGCAATAAAGACAATGAAGCGCAGATTTCCAACACTGTGCAATCCTTCTTCAGGCTTCCTAAAGCTGCCAGGTGCTTAAAGGCAGATGAAGATGCTACTGGACGACCTAATATGAACCGGCTTTCAGACAAGTCTGCCGCAAAAGGTTTGGGGTCAGCTAAGTTCAGCACCCAAAACTTCCTTCCTTTTTTTCATGAATGAGTCATTCTATGATTAAATAGTTGCAGCTAACAAAGAGGTAACACGCTTTAAACTAGCACAAACCAAGCTGTATGACGCGAGCCACTCACACATTGTGAGGAACACCTCAAAAATTGAATCACTACTTGATCATTTGATGCAAAAAAGACGCAAAGTGGAATTAATCCGGACATCAAACAGTGAAAACAAGGTCAATACCGTCAGTCATATACTTAAAATGAAAGTTTGAAACATTACTATTTTAATGCTGGTGTGGTTTTGACTATCAGAAATGAAACCAAATAACCAGAAAAACTAGGACAATTTTTTACTCACTCTGCTGCAGAAACAAATCTGTCAAGATGCCCATCGTTTTCATCCAAGACCTCTCTGGTGCGTGATTCTCCAGTGGACTGCAGCCCGATAACGATGCACTATAATGGAATAACAATAAAAAGAATTTACATCAGCTTTTCTTGAATATAAACCAGCTTAAATAGAGACTAACTTCTAGATTTTGTTTATTTAAGGACTTGTTTTGGAACAGAAAGATGCAAAAATTATGAGTTAAAATTGGGTACTTGAATTTCTTTTTAGCTCATTTTAAAATCTAAATTCAAAGGTTCACACTAACATTATAGCAAATGCCTCCACATTGGAGCATCTTTAAATATGGAACCAGAGAAAACAAGACACTACGTGGCCAAACAAACAAATTTTTAAAAAAAATTAATTGATAATTATTTTCAGAAAATGGGAGTTTTTCCAAAATGTTTTCTTTTCCCATACTTATCCAGATCATAAAAATACAAATAATCAATCTCCATTATTTTTCACAATGTTTGACAAAAAAAACTTGTAGAACAAATAGTGAAACTGTGCCTGAAATTATTACGAACTTAAACAAATATTCCACCCTTTGCCAGTGTGCAGAACAGCAGCTGATGCTTCAATCTTTGTCTCATAACAATAAGAAAAATAAGACTTGTACTCCACGGTGTGCTGTACTGACCTTTCCAGCCTCCAGCTCCTTCTGAGCCAGCTCCACCAGGCAGCGCACCTTGGCAGCGATACAAAGGTATTTGAAGAAGCGCTGGTGAGATGACCAGAACTGTCCCCACAGGGACTTCCTGCTGACCAGCCCCAGCTCATCAGCTGCCTGCATGAACATTTTCAATGCCTCCGCCCACTGCACACAGAGTCAAGATGTCAGCTGAAAAAGCTCAAGATGTTTGTAAAAGAAATTAAGACAAAAAAACGTGAAAGGCAGGGTGATCCGATTCACTTCTGAGAGAGAGGCAAAACTCACCAGCTTGGCAGCTTTGTTGTAGACCTCTTTGAAGTCGCTGTCCAGGCCGATCTCCTCGATGCGGAAAGAAACGCCAGAGAAGCTTAGCTGTCTGGCAATATACATGCCGCTCACTTTCATGTCCATGGCCACAATCTCCATAGCCCCGACCCCTCTGTAAATAAATCATTTACATGATTAACCGATGGGTGAAACAGAAATAGCTGCATCTGTAAGGGTGTTTTACTATCAGAGCTAAAGCATCAAAAGGATTTAACAGAGTATCTGCAGGTCAAAACTAAGACTTTTTAAGACCCTTTTAATGCCACATTGAATGAAATTTAAGATTGGAAAACATGGTTGGCAGATCCTAGTGAATTATAATCATCATCGCAAAAACCTCCATAGTGCTTAAAAGTTTTTTTTCTGCACCTAGCCTCGTTTCGGTTGGCAACAGAAGTGAGCCAGTGGAAAAAACAAACGTTATCCAGCCAACTGGATTCGCACTTACCTATGACAGAAGCAGAAAAACTAGCTAGGTAGTTAGCAGAGCTACATTAGTAGCTAGACTAGTTCAGGATGTAACCTTCGAGTCAGAGGCTCGAAAGCATTTTTCTTTCCAAATAAATAAATCACACTCTACATACCTCTTCTCAATGGCATGCAGGAAGTCATCAAAGGTCCTGAAGGGTGTGCCCTCGCCCCAGATTCCCAGGCGGCTCATATAAATCATGTTCTTTGGCTCAGAGGCACCTGAAAGACACGTATATTTTCAAATCCTGCCCCATATCCTTCTTGGCATCAGCTGATGTTTTTTTGTCATCTTTACCTGTGGCACTGGCGTACACCACTCTGGCGTGTGGCAGCTTGTTCTGCAGGTCAAGAACTGCCTTGCCCATTTTTGTGGATGTGGCGTTCTTGGCTTTGTGGCATTCATCAAAAATAATCTATGGCAGCGAGAGGTCAAGGTGTGAACGACAGAGATGGATTTAGAGTTCAAATGAAAGCAGAAATGACAGTTTGTGCAACATGGACATCTGTGTGAAAGGATACAACTCCATCAAAGTCCTGCTTGCACCAGTCCAGGATCTGTTTGATTCTCGTCCGGTGCTGGCCTCCTGCCTGGCTCTCTCCGATGAGTGCAGAGTAAGTTGCAAACAGGACTCCTTCTGAGGTAGCTGTGTCTCCATACTTTATCTATAAGAACATTCAAAATGATTGAAAATAAAGAACCATCCAAATTGATGCCCGCATGGACAACAGAAACAAATCCTTTTAGTTTTACGCTAATTGCTTCCCTTAACTGACCTTGTTTAAGGCATGCACCGGGATATTTGGTGCATCTATGTCTTTGAGATCTCTCTCTGCGTCGTATTTCAGGTCATTGGATATGCTGAACCTGAGGAAAGGAGCAGAAAAATAATATGTAACTCTGATCGCTATTTCACAGGCTCTAACATAATAAGCATTATTTAGTGCACAATAAGCCTAAACTTACTTCATTAAACCCACCTCCTCCTAGAACTACAGCTGAAGTCTTTTGGGGTATGTGTCTATTATCCAGACTCTCGTTTTTGTCAAATTGTCTTTGCAAAATTCCTTCAAAATATACCCACAGCATGATGCTGCCACTACCATGTTTCATTTTGGGGTGAAAAATGATGTGCAGTGTTAGTTTACCCCAAAACTAAAATGTTAAAGGGATGGTATTACGTATTTTACAGTTAGATAGTGCTATTTTAAACTAGAAGTAACAATCAATTGTTGTAAAATACCACATACATCAATCAAAGCTTCAAAGAAATGTCACTTTGACGCCTTGAAATTGGCCTCTGTCTCTTTAAGGAGACTGGAGACTGCAGCTGTTGGGAGGAGCTTTGTGGAAATGGGCGGTGCTTTGTCAGGGCAAGCGTTTTGAATGATTGCCACAAGAGATTAAAGGACTTCTCAATCATGCATGGAAGAATTACAGCAAATCTCCAGGTATGTCTTTGATGAAGAAATAACATTATAACATGGCGTAAAGCTCAAAAAGTCGATTTTACATAATTTCCCCTCTTTAAATATTGGCTATTTATAATATAATAAAATACAGAGTACCTTCTTCCACCTGTTTTGCACACGTCGCAAACGCTTTTAAGCACACCATGCTTTTTCAGATTTTTATTAGTAAAACATAAAAAGCAAACTTTGGTCTATCACATAGTAGGTTTATAGTTTTAGAATGACAAAAAGATACAGCAAGGCGCTGTATTTAGCATCTCTCTGATGTGTGTATCTTCTTACCACAGTGCTTTCTTTCGTCCCTTAAGATAGTTCTCCAGAATGATTCCTGCCACGGTGCGTCCCTTTCCAACGCCTGCTCCATCTCCAATCAGGAAGCCTGCTCTCTGGTTGTTCTGGAGAATCACCTCGTGTTGCTGTACAGAGAGAAGAAAAACATGACTTTAGAACTGAATTGAACTAATGAACGATTAAAGATGATTTGAAGATTTTGTGCAGGTATTTTCACCTGACAGGCGTAGATAATGGCCTCTAACTGCAGTGCAGACAGCAGGCCACTGTTAATAGTTGAGTCCGGAATAGATAGAGTGTATGTGATGTCCGGAGGAGGGACGCTGGACAGCGTGTTGGTTTCCACAACAATGTCAGGATGTGAAATTCCTATTGTGGCTAAAATAACAAATAATAGTCTTAGAAACATATAAAAGGCACAAAATGAGAAATATGAAGGAATCAAATCCTGATATTGAGTCTAGCAGCTCACATTTTGAGGGTTTGTACTCTGCGTATGTGTCAACATGGCCGAGCTCCTCTGGTTCCTCCTCCTCAGCCTCCTCTTCTTCCTCTGGTGGTGGTTGTGTTACTGGAGTCTGGAAACACCAAAAAAATGATGCAAAACACACTCTGACTTTCTGAATTTTGACGTTATACTTGTTTAGTTACTACAGAAGAATGAAAAAAAGCTGTGAAACATGTAGGCAGAGAACTGTATAAAAAACAACAGCATACTAGAGTCTTGTCACGAAAATATTATCTGAAGATCAGAGAGAGCAGAGGATCCTTTTCTCTCTGCAGGATGTGCAAGGATATTTATTTATGATACGTGGAATATATGTTACAGTGTGACTGATCAAACTACCGGGTCAAAACAAGATCTCTAGATAAGTGAAAACAATATAGGAATTTTCCTGATTTTCAGACACACCCAAACAGGCTTGTATCTGTATGTTAGAGAGAACTGATAATGGAGAGGCTCATTTGATTAAACCATCAGACGGCTGGAGACGGTTGCTACCTGGAGTCCTAAAGCTTGCGTGCTGATTATAGCAGAAATATCTTCCAAACTGGTCAAGCCTTGAAACCTGTCGCCATTTTGCTGTCAACAAAACATAAAATGAAGAAATACTCAAAAACTCAAATAAAGATCACAGAGCTAAATGCAATAAATAAACAAATAAAAAGAAAGAAACAACAAAAAAAAGAACACAAATCTGAGAAATGGTTGTGTTTGTTTGTCAACTTATGGATCTGGGTATTTCAGGGATGTCTTTCAGAGAACCACTCAACAAATGCAATTTGTACGTCTGGCGCTGAAAAGCCAACGACAACAAAAAGCAGATAAAGCGGCACGTGTCTGGGAAACATAATGGCTGAAATGAGGGTAGAATGAAAAGGAAAATATAAAAGCTTTCAGCAAGTCGGTGAACTCAATGAAGTCTGATCATATCAAAAATATCATTGGGCCCATCTAGTTTCATAGGCCGCTAACAGGCAGCAGCGCATCAAGAGCATGGGGTAGAAGAGTTGCTTTTTTAAGATCACCGACTTCATCAAAAGCTGTAAAATAAAACTGGAAAATAATTGAAAAATAAGAGAAATTAATAACAAACTATAGATCTTTGATATGCAATAAAACAAGAGAATAACTCTTGAATTAAAGAAATGCTAGTATCGCTAGCACAGTAAATGTGGAAAAAGAACATTATTTGAATATTGGTAAAATGTCAGATAATATCTATATTTGTCTTAAAATGCTCCTTTTTGCTTTTATTAGCTGGAGAACTTTTTATCAGAGGCAGGACAGTCGCAATCTGTTTTTTATACCTATTTAGCTGAAGTATGCTGGTATCCATGGATACAAATATTAACAAGTACTCTTCTGGGGATAAAACCGCAATTGAGTTTTACCTCTATGCAATAAACAAGCTAGGAAGGACAAATGGATTTCCTTAACCAGAAAAAAAAATCAGTTTAGCAGAAGGTAATATCAAATCAAACACTGATGAAGGTTAAATTTTTTTTGCCAGTTGACCTAATGTCATTAGTCAAAACAGTTTTAGTGCATTTATTTAATAAATAATATTCATACGGATTAGAGTTAGCCTGTATATTGCCATAGACGACAAAACGTAAGAGTGAGCACAGCAATAATATTTACAAACTGAGGGGAATGTGACGAAAACGTGATGTTTTTCCTTTAACATCACCCTTCCCAGTACACTCATTGAAACAAATCTCTCATAATTAGCATTCAGAAGTGGTTATAGTAATAGCAGCTTTCTTGCTACTGACCTCTAAGTGGCTCTGTGCTTGTGTGGTGGCGGGGCTAGTGTTAATGTCCCAGAGTGTGGGAACTGGATCCGGGTGATTGGAGGGGATGTAGGACTGGGTGTCGGCGTACTCCGACAGCGAGTCCGCGGGAGAAGAGAACAAAGAGTTTGAGAGGTCATCAATGCAGGACAGGTCCTAAAGACAAGAAGAAGACAGGAGGCATTTATTAAAACCTCGACATCAATGAACAAAAAATGATAAAAGCTTACACTAGTTGAGGCAAGCATACAAATGCAGGTACAAGCAGCATCTCTAGCCCGCCCTTATAGGAAAGGTTAAGCAAAAATGAATAAATGAATCAAAAATAAGTCAAATGCAAAATGATTACAAGTGTGCATCATGGAGAATCTTTTAGATTAAGTACAGATGAGCTGCATCACGCTAAGCGCTACCAGACTGAGCCGACAACAACAATTCATCTGAGCGCTGAAGTTGTTACTGAGTGAAGAAGATAAGGAAGAGCGTGGATGTTAGCTTCTGCTGTAAAGTCAGCTTTCAATTTTTGCATTAGTGCATATCAAGCTGTTTGATGTAGGAATTATTAAAATAGGCATGTTTGGAAACCCTTCCAGGACTATGCTGAAGGATGCTGACGAAGAACACATCAGCATCCTGTTTCGAGCATTTATTAGCTTAGACTCGGACTATAAAATGATCAAAATGTGTAAGCCCCCTAACTTTCTATTTTTCCTCACTAGACTGCACTGCTGAGCTTTTCTTTTGTAAAAATGAAAATTAATAAATATATTTTGGAAAAACAAAATAGGCAGGTTTAAGTGCTCTAAGATGTAAAATATTTGCATATTTTAGTTATTCCCAGGTGGTTCCGTGAATACTAGGAGTCCACTGTAAAGTGAAGTTGCACAATTTTATCCCTCTAAGCCAGTGGTGCCAACATCGGTCCTCGAGAGCTGGCATCCTACGTGTTTAGTTCTCTCCCTGGTTTACCGCACGTGGATCAAATGATGTCTCATAGAAGGCCTAAGAAGAACATTGACATGCTGACAAGGTTGTTACTACCACCAGGGAGAGAACTAAAACATGCAGGATGCTGGCCCACGAGGACCGACTTTGGGCACCCCTGATGTAGGCTTTCAACCTCTTGTTTGTCCTGGTCTTAAGTATGTTTGGAAATATAATCATACTTTTCAGGTAAGGCTCTGCACTGATCATGCTAATGGGTGATATGAGAAGTTAATGAGAGTTTCAAACATCAACGTTTGATGATTTTGTCTTCGCTTTAAAATACTAAACTTCCGTTTAACTGCTACTTTCCCACACATGTGGTGTGACATGGCCTTTGCTCGTAATGTGAATAATTGATGACTACAAAGGCTGTAAAAGAATATCTCGAACGGTTCTCCTATTATCTTATCCTATTATTACAGCTCTTAATAAGAAATCATAACAGACAGGCATGTCAGATCTTTACAATAATTAAAAAAAAATCCTTCTTCAAACAAATGTTTTCACGTGCAGATGTGTGCGAAACAAAGCGGAGAAGTGAGAGCTTGGCACTCTGAGTTTTGTGTGTCATTTCAGCTCTGGCTGCCTAGCAGTTCACCCTCCACTCATAGCCCTTTCTAAAATCATTTGCATGCCAAACTCTTTAACTAGACTCTCCCAAACCACCATGGCCCCCCAGAGACATGTAAACATAGAAGTGTGTAGGTGTGTGTGTGTCTGTGGGGGGGGATGGGTAAAGGTTAACCAAGCTGTTTGTGGAGATAGATCATTATAATTTAGCACATAGTCAATGAGAGTAATTTCATCAAAGTTTACTTCCACGATTTGCTCTCAGCTATGTGTGGAAATTCCCACACCCTCTGCTCCAGAAACTCACACATGCAGGCATTATAAGCTTTGTAAATAATAGCCCATCACACACTGCAGGATATCATTGTAATTATTGTGCCAGAGGGAGCAATGCACCACTTCCTCATGTGATCTCATGAGAGAGGAAATGTAAACAAAATGGAGACTCTTGTGAAACAACTTAGTTTAACGTTAGCTAAACTGTGCAGAGAGAGAGAAAGAGAGGAACAAACAAATCCAGATGATCAGAAGAATTATGACAGGAAGCAATAGCTAGGGAGACGAGAGTGACCGGTAGTCTTTAGCAAGAAATTGAAGACGAGGATTTAGCTGTCGGTTTCAATATTTGTCATGAACAGCTTGTTAAAAGGGCTGAAATGTTTGCTGATGCTTGACAAATGCTCAGCTGCTGGTAGATTTTAACCATTGTGATTGTAGCTAAAGAATTTAGACATGTTTTATGTTAGATTTACCTTCTAAAAGTAAATCTGAACTAAATCTAGAGTAGGCCCTGTTTTCCAGTTTCCAGGCATGCAACTGAACAAAACAGTGAGACAGGGTAGTTATTTCTTCTAGTAAAAGTACAGACTAGAGAAGCACGTTACAAGGGATTAACCCAATGACTTAGAAACAAAGGAATATCAATTTTACATTGCTTTTTGAAAAAAAAAAAATTGATTTCTGACCCTCCATTAAGGTAGTTTCATAAACAAAGTTGTGCTTACAGGCAAATGTATTCACACCCATTACATTCTTCCACAATTTGTCCAAATAAAACCACAAAATTCATTGTATTTCATAAGAACTTTAAGTGACAGATCAAGTCAAAGAGAGCTAAATGCGATTAACTGCTTTAGACTTATGTTTGACGTATCAGACTGAACAAACAGACAAAAGAAAACAATCTTTCCACCAAATTACCTAAAATGGCCTTTCACAAAAGAATGACACAGCTCTTAGGAGGAGAAACTGAGTGAAATGGTCAGCCGTCATACTGACTCACTGTTAACCATATGCTGGTACTGAAGACTGCCGGGAAGCTGCTAGGACGACTGTCATGGCTACCTACTATGACGTTACTCACAGTTCATCTGAAATAGTTTCACAACCATGAGAGGATGAGAGCTCCCAGTGTCAACATGACGACATCATGCAGGAATGGTACACAGCGCGGATGATATGAGGCAGCAGGACTGTTAGCTGTTTACATGTAGCTTACATGTTGGATATGGTTCACAGATTGCAAGTCAAAATATCCTTTTCTTGGTGTGCAGCATTCAGTTTTCAATGTTTTCTGGTAACTCTGTGACTGACTCTTTCCTTTTCTCCTTTTGTCTGGGTGTCAGTGTTTGCTGACATCCTGCCCTCAGGATCCTGCCTGATCCTGAGGGCAGGATCAGGCATGAAAGCTGCAGGAAGTCTGCAAGGTTGCTCTCTACCCAGGATAAAACAAAGTGGGACAGCCCGCTTTTATGTAGTGATCCACATAACCTGTCGTGTTCTACCTGTCCCATGTCTGTTTCGTTAAAGTAATCTCTGTCTGTCATCGCATCGCATCCCTCTCTTTGTTGGCATCCACTGCCCTCGGTACTTTAGACTTGAAATAAAAAAGGACACAGAACAAGCCTTCACAATGGAAAATGAGAAGAAAACCAGACATTGAATGAGAGTTAATAGAGGGACAATTCTTTTTTAAATAGGAGTTTAAGGAAAATAACGACAATTTATTCAGTCTGGAAACTAGTCTTAGAAATAAAGCAGTCATTCCACATTTTCTTCTAATGAAACATCCATTACTTGACTGTCTGGCCATTAAGTCTTCAGAGATTCCAAGTCATTGTTCTGTGCTCAGCGCTGTTATTAACTCGACCAACCTGACGCTGAGGAATCAGAGAGCTGGAGCGGTTTTAACTAAGACACGTCCGCGCTCGGTGCCGTGCTAATCGGGTAGTGCAGCCGGGTGTAACAGAGGCAGCAGTGTTTGCCCCGCTGCAGGCCCGTACCCAGGGCTACTTCATTTACCGCTCCTGTGAGTGGGCCCTGCCAAGCAGAGATAAGGCTTGAATTCCAACTGGCCCGATGGTAATCTGACTGCTTTCACAGCACACAGCTTGTAGTCTTCTAACTGCTAATCCTGCCTCTCTCTCTCTCTCTCTGTCATGCTAACACTTTCTTTTTTATTTCCTGCTGTACACGAAATTCATGATCTGCAAATATATGCTAATGTGTCTTTCATTGTTGGTTTCTGGGAAATAATGCTGTCTGAAAGCTTAATGAATAGTTTGAGTTGTGTGTCTGAAACCCCACAGGCCTGGTTTTTCCTGTCGTTTGTTCACTCTGTTGTTTGGCCTTTGACTTATTCCTGTTTTATTTTTGTTTCTCCTCTAATGTGATTTTTACCAGCCTAAACTAACACCACCAACATTTGCTGCATTAATCTATATATATACGAGACACAATGTGTCCATTAAGACAGCATTTTCCAAACGCTACCACCACTTACATGCCTGATGATGATTAATGCATGCACACGGAGACAAAAACAAGCTTGCAAGATATGTGCAAAGCTGCAGGGGCATTTTTTTTGTTTTGCTGTGGCAGAAGGTGTTGTTTATCAGATCTAAGAATCAGAGCTGGGACATAAATCACACACCTTAGTCATTTGCTGTGTAATAACGGTGAAGCTTCTGGATTAGTATAAGTAAAAGATAAATTCAAGGGTCAGTCAGAATATGTAGCTTTTTTTGAGAGGATATGTTAATTATTATCTATTTGTCTACTTCAATTTTAAATGAAACACAATTGTTGAGTGCACTTAATTTTGTTGTATGTTTTTACAAAGACAATAAAAAAATCTACAGATGAATGATGTGTCTGAAACCTGGATTTCAGTTCAGGTTAAACTAAACAGGAGCTGCATAGTGGCACAGCTATCAGGATTGTTGCCTTCCAGCAACAGGTTCAGATCGTGGGGTGGGGAGTTTCTGCATCGAGTTTGCATGCTCTCGCAAACGCATTGAGAGCACGCAGAATCTCACCCATTGACTGCTGGGAAAAGGCACCAGCCCCCTTCTGACCCAGCAATAATAAAACGGGTAAAGCATTATTTTATACAAATTAAAGCTATTTAATTTACTAGAACTAAATACTACAGTAATGATGTACAAAGCATACAATAATCTTCAAACTGTATTCAGAAGTTGTTTTAAGTGAAAGACACAAAGTCTGAACTTGGGAAAAATTTAGGTGTTACTCTACTAAAGGTCAAGACAAATATCTGAAGCTGTTGTCAATCTGCCTTAGGAGTGAACATGTGAAGTAAATCTTATGGGGAACTAAGAATGTTTTATACACCAAGTAAATGTTTTAAAAATGCCCCAAAGAACAGTGAGGTTTGGTTGTCATTATTTGTGAGATATGTTTTGCCCCAATCCAATCTACACTTTCAGTATAAAACCTATGTTCCTTTTTGTTTCTTTTCTTTTGTGCTGTAAGAGTGAATGCTACAATATAACATGAAGTTATTAAAGTGTGGCATAAACTATAATTCATACATAGTATTTCCAATTGGACTTAATTACAGTCGGTTTACATTTAATCTTCTCTTAATATGACAGAAAAAAATAAACATATTTCATTTTGACTCCTCCTGTTGTAGTTAAAAGTAAATTCAGACAAATATATATAAAAAATTAGCAAACACCAAACTGGGAGCAAAGCTTTCAGTTGCCACGGGAGAAGCTGTCTGTCAGGAGAAATGAGGGACAGACGTTCCCGATCCACTGACACCGGATATGACACAGTGGCAGTGATAAGCTTAGCTGCTACCGTACATGGAAATCTAGCAACCACGTCTCTTACCAAGCTTTCATAAACCTTCATTCCACTAAACTTAGTTCTCCTTCCTACTACAGCAAAATTAGCAGTGATAATTTAAAATTTAAAACTGTCCTTTTACTCTCCTTTGCTTACACGGACATGACTATATTCTTCCTAAATTGACCATGAGCTTGGATACAAACACGCCACTTTCAACAAGAAATGAATTGATTGTAATCACTCAATTTCTTCAGCTTAAATATTGAACTTAACATATCTGTATTTGTGTATCAAATGAAACAAAACTCAGTACACCTTCCAGTTGTGGTCTATAAGCACATTACTAGCCACATCAACATTGATATCCTTTTTCTTGAGTCAAATAAGGCTCTGATAAATGGTCATGATAAATGCTTTAATGGCAACAGAGACCTCTATCAAATCACCTGCAGTTAGATCATTTTTCTTTTGAGAGTCCTTGGAATCAGTCATATTTCTCAAAGAAAAATGGTAATCTGTACCAGCTATAAAAAACGCCTGACTGGTGAATCTCTATTGAGGTATGAGCCAGTGTTTATCAGTCTTGAGCCACATCCTGTTAAACTCAATAACCTGCTTTGGTGCACGGTCAAAGACTGAGGTTTGAGTCGTGCTTTGCCCAGGGCTTTCCCCTCCTACACACTGCCAGCTTGGCTGCTTTTCCAAGGTCAGGAGACCTTGGAAAAGGCCTGGCCACCCCCTTTCCCCTGCACATCCACCATGACACACAAACAAAGTGACACCTAAAATGACCTCACCATTTCAGCTGTACATCCCTTCATGTTTTCATTCACTCTGCCATATTAATAAGGTACAGACCAACTTGTTTTACTCACTTCTGCCCCTTTTTTTCCCATCTGGTCTATTGACTTCTCTTTACATGTGTCCATTTTCCAAAGGCTTCTGTTAGGCACTGTTAGACTTAACACTTCATTGGTAATCTGTGGTAGTGTGGGGATTTTTGTTTTTATGGTTGCGACACAAGAGTGACTTTAACAAACGCGGCTGTGAAAGTCACTCTGTAGGAAAATTAACACACAAATTTAACACTGACTATTGTTATCTGTAGATGCTGCTGAAAAAAAAAAGACTGCAAAAACAGCAATGGAGGCAGAGGATGTGAGTTACACTTTGGTCATGAGATCGATATCTAAAAATCCAATGATGTAGCAGCTGTTTGTAGGCGACTTGAGACTTTGAAAGCAAGCCATTTACGTGCCCCGATATCTCATCTGCCAGTTTCTGTGGTTTCCTTGTGTGTGTTTGTGACGGGTGGTGGAGCTGTGAAACAGCTCACACCGCCCCCTATGTCCAGCTGACTGAAACAGCTCCCGTTTGACTCTCTGCCCTCAGTGGCCAGCTGTTGACCATGTCCATTCAGTCCGGATGACCCGACTGTTGGCTTTTCGGTGTGTGTGTGTCTTTATGGAGTGAGTTTGGGGTTAGGAACAGAAAATACTACTGTGTGTCTGTGTTTCTGTCGGGATTATGCGTTGGTCAGCTGTCGTCTCTGGTCGGTTAAGACATTTTAGGACAGCACTAAACTTCATAGATGTGTCTTGATTTTCACCCAGACTAAGAATACATCACAAAAGTATTCAGACATAACTTTTTCATGTTTAAAAATCACAACTGCATACTTAAATTGGAAATTTAAATGACAGACCAACAATTAGTAATTATATCAGTCGCTTTGAATGGTGATTGTCTGTGAACATCGACCTCTAAGTTTTGCCACAGATTCTCATTTATTTAGGTTTGGATATTGATTGGTCCAATCAAACATGCACATTTGTTTAAATCTAAGTCTTTCCTTTTAGCCCCAACTGCATGTTTATGATTGCAAGGTCCGCAACTTGCAATTATTTTAGTGATCCGTTATTCTATCAGTTATTTCCGTTATTAATTGAATAATTCGATTAAAAAAGTGACGTATTCTAAAGAATTTTCATTTAACTACTTAAACCTTTTTTTATGCAATATTGGAAATACATGAACAGATGCAAATAAACAAATAGTTCAATTCCTTTTTCAAATAACACCATAAAAACTGTATTGTCTAACATTTAATAACACAGCATTCCTCTAATTAGTGCATGTTTGATCATTTGTAGCAAAGGACGCATTTGCAGCTAAAAAATACTTCTAACATCAACATATGAAAAACTTACAGCTTTCTGCTTGTTTTTTTTTAAATCCAGATTGTAGATGTTTTGTACAGTTTTGGCTAAATTACTGCTCTGAGTGTTGTTCTTTCAGCAAATGGCATTTTTTGAGTCAGTATACTCCAGTTAAAAATTAATCATTTACTAAATTAGTTGACAATTATTTCAATAATCTGATTAATATCGATTAATCCCGATTAATCTTATTAACTGCTTCAGTTCTAGTGTCTTTATAGAAAGTGAACCACCATCCCTGCCTCAAATCCATAATACATTTTCTTCTAGTACTGCTTTATATTTCACTCCATCCATTTCTCACCACCTTTGACCAGCTTCCCTCACACCTACTGATGAAAAACATGCCCACAGCATGATGCTGAAATCACCATGTCTCTTCATAGGAAAAGCGTGTTCAGAGTGATGCACAGGTTTAGTTTTCGACCACAGATGGTATTTCACAGGCTCAAAAGTTGATTGAATGTTGGTTTCATCTCTCTGTAGCACTTTCCTCTATATGTTGACATTGCTTTTAGCAAAATGCAAAAGATGACCCAGGAGTTTTGGCTGCTTCTTCTGTTAATCCTTTGTCAGCCTGCCAGTTTATTTCAGTTTGGATGACAGACTGAACATTGCTCTATAGGATGTCCAGAGCTAAATAAGAAATTAAAGTACCTTACTCTGCTCTAAACCACTTCATATCTTTATTTCAGTCCTGTCTCCTATATTTCTTGATCTTAATAATGTGCTTTGCTAATTAATGTTCTCTAAGAGTCTTCACAACTGGTTTTTATTCTAAAACTGAATTAGACAAAGGTATTTGCAAATTGTTACTTCCGAAACAACTAGTTGTAGTAGATTATATTTCAGAGTATCAGACTAAAGGAAAATAAAAACATCTGCAGGTCACACTTTTCAGACATATTTCTGAATAATGGATAATTTTTCCTCCACTTTACAATTATTTGTGATTTTCTATAACGTCCTCAATTAAACATATTGAGTTTGCAGATTTATCTAAAAATGTGCAAATGTTCAAGGGGTATGAATAGTTTTGTGAAGTACTATAAAACGGGGACTGCTCGTGTCAACCAGCTGCTTTTGGTTAACTTGACAGTTAAAGTAATAAAATGATTTGTTGTGGCTTGTGGCACGCTTTACCCCAGAAGTTTCCTGGACAGTATGAATCATCTTTGATGTGACATAAATCAGGTTTTCCTTTGATGGCTTAGAAGAGCCAATTTGTCTGGCAGCTACTGTTTTAATACACACTGAAGGCTTCAGGTTTGCTCTGACCCAAAAAATCTATTCAAGGCAAACATATTCAAATACTTGGTTGTCTTCAATGAAAAGCCTCAATTTCAACAACTTCAGAGATCAAAAAAAAAAAATTGAAACGTTTTCAGGGGAATAATGAATGATTATGTTTCAATGTTTAAACTTTTCAAAGCCTAAAGAGTCAAAGCGGTTGTGTATTTGACCAACGCACAGTGAGTCCAGTCCATCCTGTCCCAGACCTGCTAACCGTAGCCAATCAAATTAATATACCCAGTTCAACAACCTCCTGAGAAGCAGGCCTTTATGGTGTGCCAAGTCTTTAAGCAGCAGGCCAAGGACAGCTTGCTGTTTACATTCCTCCTTGGAATTTTCCACTGTTTCCGTATGTTCTGGAAAATAAAAGGATGCAATGTCAAGTGTCCCAACGAGCAGACGAAGCAAGTTCAAAGCCCAGTGTTACAAGTTTTGTAGAGAGCAGAGCCTAAAGCCCATATAGCAGGCCTTTTTGGCATTTAATTATCTCAAGGGAGGATGTTTAGGGGCAAATATCCAAAATTCAATCTTTCCAGTAAAAATAAACATTCGAGACATCGAGAATCCTGTTCTTCCTATTCGCAAGCGACCTTTCAGCGATCTCAAATGTCAAATGTGACATATGACGTCACATTTTCTGTTCTTGTGTCGGCTTGGATATATGGCAGAAGAGAAACTGAAATTGTAACAAGTAATTAGATAATTAGGCAATTATCTAAAATTATCTAATTTCAGATAATTAAAATTAAAAACTATAACAGATTTCACTAAGCTAATTTCAGACATCCAGAGATCTTATAAAAGTATAATTATAATTTGGATTATCTATGATTCATATTTTTCATGAGTTTAAAAGCACCTTTAGACCATAGTAATTAGATTAGTAACCCGCAACAATACATATATTGATTATTTAGAGTTATCCACATAACAACGGGACTCTGGATAAGTTAAATTAGATTTTCTCCTGGCAGCAATTCTGTTGCAGACATCCACCACATTCATTCTGGATAGGACGGACGTATTTATGCAGCTGCAATCTTAAAACACAAGTATGGGAAAAGTGATGTAATTTCTTCTTTGAAAAATGATATTAAAGCCATCTGAAATTTGATTTTTAATATAAAACTATTTCACTCTGGAGTTCTGAACTGTTAGTTGTTATGACTAAGAACTGATTTATGGATATCCAAATTGCATATTCAAACTGGCTGTTAAATGTTGAGACTCCATAAAACATTTTGGGATTTTCAGACATTCTTGAATGTACTTCATATTGGAATAACTGAGGCTGTGGCAACATTTACATGCTATTTATACTAGTAAGAAAGTATTAGTGGATATCTTTTATTTTATTCTCTACCAGTATGAATGTTATTTCCTACTTTCTTAGATTAAAAAAAATAAATAAATCTAAGAAAGCAGGTTTTCCAGATTAGATATTATGATTGAGAAAGAAACCCACATGCTGTGAATGCCATAAATGTGAAATGCACAAAAAGCACACTCCTATTTTGCAGTGGTTTCAACCAGTGGCAAAAATATGAAATAAATTAAATTAAATGGTAAGCATGTTTCTCCTGGCAGATAGATTTCTGAAAGCATCCTAATAATGCTCAGTGAGGATTTATAGATATCAGGATCCCCACAGCAGCTGCTCCCCAACCAGCGCTTTTTGTCACCGAGAATGATTCCTACACAGTTTTATCTTGAAATTCTCAACAAAACGTCTAGCGATGAATTAGAAAGAACTATTGTGACTAAATATACACCAAAAGCCACATCAGCCTTCTCCAAGGATGTTTCACCCAATTAAAAAAAAAAAAATCTACGACAGAGTCTCAATGTATTTATGTGTCATGTTACAATCTGTGCACCCCTAGAGCTGAAATAAGTGAATGTGAGAGGAGTGTGGACACAAGTTATGGAGTCACAGTCACAGTCACAATCATGCATGACATTTTAAGAAAGAACACTACGCAAAACTTTTGCAACACTGCGGCGACCTCTGCCATTTGTGACAGTTGCAGAGATCACAGACGAGCTCTTGCGTTAACTCTGGGACTTTTGGTGATGTTGAAGAAAACTATTTTTCATGAGTTTAAAACACACAGTCGTCCAAGTTTATTGGTATTTCTGGTGAAGATATGTGACAAACCTTATAACTGTAGCATTATTGAACACATACTATATGTTTATCATTGTGCTTAGGAAATTTCTTTTCATAAACTCCATCTTCATTGCCCTCTGATCTATAAATAGGATTCAATAGCGACATCCATATCTCTTTGCCGCTTTTTAGAAAAGACAACAGAACGAGAAAATCAGGAAATGGCTACAAGAAAATAGCAACATGTCGAAGTTGCCCCATTTGTACAATTAGAGCAATAACTAGAACTGGAACAAAGAGACTGGAAAAGATCTAAGGTTATCTCACAACAATGCAAAAAGAAAAGGATGGCAAGGAAAATATCTAAAAAGATCTCTGCAGCCGAGTTGCATCCTGGGGTCACCATGACAACCATACTTTAAAGATTTTCTTTGCTGTTTAGCTCCATTAATGTAGGAGGGTAATATAAGAAATGTGTACTATTTAAAGATGTTAATCATAAAAAAGAGAATGTTCTTGAGTCTGAAATAAAAACATCTGCTATTTTTTTCTCTCCCTCTAATTGTGAAATCAATACAAACTGAATTCAAACAGGTCAGCTTTATATATTGCCTCAAATACCCCTAAAGCCTGTACATGGGAACACCCACATTTTCACACGCCAATGGTCAAAGATCCAATGTCTCTCCGTGACTCAGAGCTGTGAGGCCGGTGCCCGTAAATTGTAAAGTTGGTCAAAAGCCAACAATCGTGTGAAAATGAGCAAAGATTTTCTTTTACAAGCTGTTGACTGCTGGGTGTTTGCCCTGAATCAAACATTTCGTCCCTGACGGAGCTGCAAGATATTAGGTTGAAAAAAAATAAATAAGAAAACATAAAACCAATAAAAAAAAGCCCATGCAGACATGAGCTGACTCTGTTTAAAACTTCTGGGGGCAAAGGAGGAATTTTCATATTAATATGTTTTCTTACAGGTCAAGTGTGGAATATCTCACTGAGAAGTCAGACAAAGTTAATAAATGTCGGCGTTCAAGAAGCATCTCAAGCTTTTCAACTAATATTCCACACACACTTCACTGTCACCTTAAAACTACAAGATACTGTATTTCTTTATGTCGTTTTTTCTCCATTGTAGAAAACTATGTTGGGGGAAAAAACAATTCAAACACTGTATAAAATACTTCTATCCCATTTCTGGCACATTTTCCTAGCAGCTGTTCGTATCTTCTGATGTCGAGCAACACAAAGCAATTTGCTGGTTTAACACAGTGAGTGTGGTCCACGTGGGAATAAAGAGGTTAGTCCCTCACACAAATCAAGGTTACGATATAAAATGTTTAAAAGGATAAAAATACTGCTTATTTCACACCAATTCTCCTCACTTCTCTCAGAGAGCAGACCCCGCCCCGGCCCTCTCAACCCAATGCTTCTCACTCATCCTCTCCATTATTGTTTATTCACTTCCCGTAAGCTGCACGCACAGGGTCATACTTGAGGTTTGAAGTAATACCAGGAAACTGACAACATGTGCCCACCTAGAGAGTCTACCCATGCTTTTAAAAATAGAAATTAAGACATTCTCACCACACAAAATGAAAGCAAAAAGGTTTGATTTAAAGTTTGCGATGGCCTACTAATAAAATCCAAGTACAAATTGTAAAGTGCTTTACAAATTGATATAACGTTGTAGGTTGAATGTAAACAAGAAGAAATGACGTTAAGCAGGAAACAAACAAATACAGGGACAGAGATATGCTACTAAAAATATACATTAAACAGAGACACCAACAATCAGCTTCACTTTCATACTTGTTTACCGAATATATTTTGTACATGTTTAAAAATGTAAGAATTATGATGATTTTTTTTTTACTTCACTAATTATAAAAATATAAATGATGAATGTATCTTGAAATGAGCAGGAAAGTAAAGTATAAATAACTATTGTGGTTTTGAGAATATAAGAAGAACTCCTTTTTTATAACCAGAAACTACTTTATGAACATAACACCACAATGCACTAATTTAAAAAAAAGACATTTTTATTGTCTGCCTTATTTATAAATACTTAAATGCCTCCTTGCCCCAATGAAGTCATATTACACAGATATGAACTGCTATCTAACCAGAATATCAGCTAATGAATTGGTATGAGAAAAAAACAGGTGGCTCTATTTACAACTCATAGCGAAAACAGCTACATTTAACAGCTGATAAGACAATGTACAAGAGTGCTATATAGTCTGACGGTATCAGGTTGTAGCACTTACTGGAAGGAAGAAAGGAACAAAGTAGATAATTATTTGTCAAGAGTTCCTGTTGGAAAGGATGAATCTCAGTGGAGCGATGGAGGATCGACTGGCACAGGCTCTGATTACTTACTGGCTGACTTCTACTTCAAATCCTATTTAACAAATAATAATAAATGAGCTCAATGTGTTCTTGTTCACTGGAAGTGGACCCGCATGAAAGCTCTGTGTCAGTCTGTAATGAAAATGAACTCTTTTCGCAGACATCTACAAGTCTTAAACTGGGCCCTGTTCAATTTAAACATCAAGTTTAACTCAACTAGAACTCAATCGATTCGGTCATGTTCCACTTCCCCTGTCACTTTTGCGATGTGAGAAACCATAGAAGGAGGAATCCACTGGAAAACTGGAAGACTGTTTTGTACTTTGTTGTAATAAGCCTATGTGATCTCACACATGGGTTTTCCTTCGGAAAACTACGTTTTTCCGGCCTTTATGATGACGCTAACGATGAAAGAAAAGCAATGGAGAGAGTGTATTGGTCACTGCAGCTTTCTGCTGGGATGAAGCTATGCTTTTTACAGTTTTTTCATTAAAATTAGGCAGCATTTCTTACAATTATGGATTTGATTACATTTTTCATGTGGAAAACATGTGGCGAGGGTAAAATTATAGAAGAAGATAAAGAGAAAAATTTCATTTGAGATATTACTTCACATTTATTGCTTTTCAGTGCAATAAATGCAGAGTGGCTTGAAATTTGAGCATAATTATCTCAATTACAATGAAATAATCTGATTATTTCTTTACCTATGATCAGACAGCCATGTTTTACACATAAAAACTGCATGTTCCAACAGTATAGTTTGTCACTATTATTGTTCTATGAACACTATTGTTTATACCTGATCAGGTCAAGTGTACTAAGTGTGGACTTAATTCAAAAGATAAAATCATCTTGTAACACAGTGAGTATAAGGAAGTATGTTCACAATTCATTCAAGGAAGTTAAAAATTCAAGCACATGCATACACTGATAATCAGCCATTTCTTAAACAAGTCTTGCTTGTGTTAAAAACAATTAACACAAGCAATTTTCATTTAGAAAGACAATGAATCAATAAGCTATAGCATTATAGAGATGGCCAAAAGAAAAAGAAAAAAGAAAAAGAAGTGAACAGAACCCGTACCTTGGGAAGCGGGCGTCCCAGCTGAGCGTATAATTTAGTCCAGAGCTGCATGAGAGACATGGGTCCAACCGCTACGGTACGGCACGGGTGAAAATACACACAACATAAGCTCCTACTTCACCTCAATTCCCTGAATCCGTCAGTCACTTCCATGAGGAAGCCAAAACGCCGGTGACCACCTCACAGCTGGAGGGCTACCACCCCATCCCGGACCCTGGCTGGCCCTGTGACTGCTTCTCCCTGGCTCACCGCAGACATCTGCCTCAAACCCCCCACCACACACAGGTGCAGACAGAGACACGGGCACGTCTAAAACATGCTCCCCTGCTTCGCAGGGACACAGGCAGGTATTGACAGAGAGGACTCACTAATAGTGATTGTGGACTAGTTCATTTGAGTGCAGAAAGGTGGTTGGAGAGTGAGTGAGTGAGTGAGTGAGCAGGGGAGGGCAGGGGAGGGGAGAAAAGGGAGGGAGGAGGGGAGGAGCTTTCAGGAAATGATGCTTTTGTTGGTAAGTGACTAGAGTTACTGGCAGTCAGGCCCATTTTACTGTACATGGTGTAACTCAACCGCATTTGTAGTGTAAACAGTGTTGCGCTGTGGACTTGGCCGCTCCTCACACAGCGCTGCTTACAGCTATGTTTAATGGGCCTGGCCCAGCATTTAATGATTATTATATTTAGAGACTGACTCCCCACTAGACTGTGCCTCTGCTTTTTGTTTCTTTGTTTTGTCTGCAAATATTCAATTTCAGACTCTTAATTGCAAGAGTCTGCTGCTCTTGCAATTAATTTGAATTTTAATCTCTGTCAGTAACTCAGACGCGGAAAGGCAAGTAATACCTGATGAGCGTGATTTAAAAAATAAAAGAAGAAGTGAGTCACTAATGTGAGCATCCAAACACAGATCCAGGAGCAGATTTCATTTAGAAATAAGTGTGTCAAAATATTGTCTCATTAAAAAAAATCTATGATTAAAGACAGCAGAGCTCAAAATGTAGAAGTGACTCCTCTAAGACTATTCTAAAAGCCTTAAAATTGTGAATGAAACAGGTCCAGGGTGAACTGCAAGTTTCCTTTTGAGGAAGAGTTTTGCATGCATCAGCCAGTATACACAATGACAGACAAATCCTTCATCATAAAAAGTCATTCTTGCTTACTGGAACTGAGGGCGTGATTGTAAAAGACATACAAGTGCACAAAAGCTTATTCTGGGAATCTTCTCTTTTTTTGCAAATTGGACAATTCAGACAAATCCAAGACACTGATCAAGGATGACATATCGGTTTTTCTTGGTGGGGAAAGCAATTTGACTGTTTATGATCCTCGTAAATAAGAATTTAAAATAATGCAATTTGTCTCTTTCATACAGGAGTCGGTCCATTTGTGCAGTCAGCTTCCAGGAACAAATGATATCAAGCTGGGACGGCGAGGTCCTGTAATGTCCATCTCTGCTGGACAGAAGAGGAGTCAGACTCTTAAGAGGCGGCGTGGCGCCTATCCATGGTGTCATCGTTCTATGAGTGGGAATCCTCTCAGTAGTTTGTGTGTGAGTGTGTGTGCGTATATTCGTGTATTTGGAGGAGCACCGGGGGCCATCAGGGAACACTGAATCACTATTGATGAGATTCCTTAGACTCAAACAGCCAAAGCACTCACCTTATTGCATTAAAGAATAAAAATAACAGCATACATAGTTTGAACAAGGTTAAAAACAGCATCTGTAATGACACTTTTCTATAATATCTCATCTACATTTCTTAAGTCCTGCAAAATTGTATTTTTGTTTAGATATTTGTAAATATGCCTTGCAAAACTTCTGGTACTTTGTATTGTGTTGAGCAAGTGGCACAACTGTCAACACTTTTCTGTATTAATATCAATGTGAAAAAATATTTTTTAATAAACCCAGGAATATTTCAAACTCCAAATATAACACAGTGCACAATGAGTGTAGAAATTAACGACTCCTCAACTGTAAACTGGGATTAAAATACATTCTAAATCCACTTAACATACAACGAGATACATGTCAAGGGTGGGAACTGAGATCAAATTTAACATGCATCTTGAAGCTAAAGTAAATCACGTGTAACTCCACAAAAACAGCACGCTTATCAACTTTCAAATTAACCTTTAACTTCCTCCTTCAAACCGGGCCACTAAAAACACTTTCTGTTTGACTAACCTACAGGGAAGTAGCCCAGAATTACAAACACATTCAAGTCCTGACTGACTTGGAAAAATGTGAAGAAACGCCCTTGTTAGTGTTCAGTTGGATAAAGATTTCTTTTCCGCTTCAACAATGTTTTAATTGCCATTACCAAACAATTCAAGGCTGTATTGAGCAGACTTGAATGAAATACATCTAGCATCTTTTGAGTGAAGTCGTAGTTTTGAGTCCGAGAGAAAACAAAGTCATTATAAGATTATCTAATCTATACATATGAGTTAAATGGACGCTTTTGAAGGAAGTCAGGAACATTATTCTGAATGTTACTGTTTCTTGATGTAGTAACACATGAGAAAAGGAGTTTTCAGCTTAATGCATTTACTGAATTTTTTAAAATCTGTTCTTTTTTTTTTTGCGTATTGGACCTGTGGATCATCAGTAAGATCACAAGATCATGCAAGAATGATTGACTACTGCATGTAAAAAGATATTTCTTAAAAGTTTCAAGTTGCATTTAGAATGTCTGCAGAGTTGCAGGAGTTTTCAAATACAAACACTTAGTGCTGCTTTTACAGGAACCTCTGTTTACGTATTCTCACAAGAGTCTTCCTGTTTTCTGAAGCAGTTTTCTCTTTTACTCCTGTGTGTGCTGGAATTATATCCCATTTTAAATCTACGCAGGGACACAGTATGAGCAACTGTCACAAAGAAAGACATTATTCATCTTATGTGGGTGTTAGTGCGCTGTACAAGCAAGGTCGGCTAAAGACAAGCTGTTTTAAATGTGATATATCCTGCAAACTTGAAAAGAGTTGTAAAAGGATATCTGATGCAAATGCACTCTTCCTCAAACCGCACAGAGCAAAAAGATTAGTGTAAAAATGGGAGGAACGACAAAGAAGAAGAATAGTTTGTAGAAAGACCCTAAAAGGACCATGTTTATATGTGCATATCGCTGAGTAACATGCAAAAACATACAGCATGCAATGTACTTCATATGTCAAAATCTGTGCTTACAAAGTGTTCTTCACTGTTTGAGGTTAGCCAGAATGCTGAGTGAATTGCCTTTTTTCAGCTGTCTTCCAGTAAATGTTGCAACGACTCACATTCTCTGCAGAAATATTCACATTTTTTAGGGGTTTTAAACCACATTTAAGCCTGGGCAGGTATGCAGATGTGACTGTGAAGAAGTGTGCCGTTCTTTTAAAACCACAGAGGCATGTGATCGATTTTACAGTTGGTTCTTTCAGATTGTTGTTTTTGTAATTTACTTTTGTTCCCCCCTTACAATTGATTCTACACAAAATAGTCTCCTTAAAATATTATGCTAAATATTATTCTGCCAATAATTACTTTCCACGGTTTATAATCCTTTTATTGCAATTTGGAGTGGCTCCTATTTCAAAGGTTACTTTGTGTACGTGTTATTACTGGGGAAATTTCTCACCTTGTTCTGTACGTTGGTGATTAAAAAGAATGCATGTTTATTCGCCTTAAGCATGGCGAAACAGTTTCAGGAAATAGTAAGTTTCTCCCCTCTCCATAAGTAAACTGTCTGAGAATGAAACTCTATGACTCTCCCCAATGGCAGTGGGAATAATTATTAGCTGTATTAATCAGAAAGCAGCAGTCAATTGGAGCCACTCCAAGCACTCAGAATGCTTAGGTAAGTAATCCTTCATCAGTGCAGCTGGAGTGACTGCATAGTGTATCACGAAATAAGGTGATGTATTATTTCATCATTCCTGTGGCATTTAAGTAGTACTTTTCTCAATTTTATCCTAGAGGGTATTAGCGCTGTCAATAAAACTCATCTACTCACTTTTCACACCCTCTCCCTTCTCTGTGATCTGCTACAGCTCCTGTTGTAAATTCACACAGCAGTTAGCATGACCGTCGATGAGGGCAGAAAAACCGTTTTCCTGTGATTGCAAGGTATGTGCTGCTTGTGTATGAGGAGCGCGTACACGAGCATGACTGAAAGTGCTAGGACCATCCTCCTGACTCTGATCGGTTGTTTCTGGTCAAGCAGTTTTTTTCTGAAGAGGCCTCTGGAGGAGGCACAGGAGCTAGATTTTGTCGATTTATCTCATAACTAACAAAATTTTGCATATTTGTTAGTTTTAAAAAATTATGAAAAAAAACAACAAAAAAAACCCAACATAATTTTATAAGTTAGCTATTGTAGTTTTGAATGTATTTAAAGTATTTAAACTCAATACCTAATTATTTTGACCGTGCACGCATTACATAATGTAGCTGCTTTTATGCAGCCCACCACCGCTACTACTACTCCACCTATTACTATGGCGACAGCTACTACTGCCGCTTGAAATTATGATATAACACTAAGTTTGTTGCCTCATTGTTGATGTACAGATGCACAGAAAGAGCAAGAGCACAAGTGTTTCAACATGTACGCCTACTTAACACACCAAGACTCACGCATACACAACACTCTGACTTCACAGAAGACATTAACAGTCAGCAGAGACACTGTAGCGCCAGTCTGTCATGCTAAAAGTGTTTAAACAAGATGTACACTGGATTCAACAGTAAGTAATACAGGCTGCACTTGAGAATAGCTTGTTGATGTAAGCAGTGATGTCGACAGTAAAGATGAACCCAAAGTAGATTTTCTAAAGCTACTTGAAGCTAGGCAAGCTGTCTGTTTACTACATTTCTTCCAGAAGATGTTTTCAGGGACGCATTTAGATCCATGTTCACGGATGAATTACGTGCCAGTGTGTCAATGTGCAGAGTTTGTGCAGATGACAAAATAAATGTAAGTTTACCCTGTTTTAGTTACTAAGTGTGTAGCTAATGGTGATTTCTAAATGAATCAAGTAGCCTTTTTCAGATTGAAAAAGAGGAAAAGAAGTTTTTAATCTTGTTTTTTTTAATCCTGGTAAAATAAAGGTTAAATAAAAAAATAATACTTCAACCAGACAAAGACATAGGTAATACATATATTAAATAAAGGAATTTGTTACTTACATGGAAATACTAGCATGTCTATTACTTCATTTCAAGTAAAAGGTAGTAATAGAAAGAGATTCTTTTTCCTTTTGAGTTGCAGTTATGGGTGAAAAGGTCCTATTTTTGTTCATTTTCAGTTTAATCTAATGTATGAATACACAGTCTTTTTTATTTCAATATTGAGTGTACCATCTTATTTGCTTTTAGTGTGCTAATGGAGGAACCTTTCACATATTTTTGCATCCTTCACATTACAGTTTTCTGCTTGTATTTTATGTCATGTTATGCAGAAAAAAAAAGCTTTTGAAAGAAAATTTGTCAATATTCAAAGAATCAAGTTGCCAGATTCATAAAAAATATTGGGAACTCTATACAAAAGCTACGATTTAGCCAGACATTTGAATTTCTCTCATTCCCTTTTCATGAAGCGGTGCTTAACAAACTACTGCTTGTTAGTCAATTAATTGTGTCATTCCGCTCAGTTTTGAGCCACAAGTGGGCTGTTTATTACAAGGTACCTCTCAGCTAGTGTCAATTTTAAAATTTTATCGTGATAGAAGTGGTACACCAGTCAACAACAAATTAAATGTTTTGTTTTGAAAGTCACTTTTGGATTTTGAAACGTGCTCCTTATTCTGGCAGTCTTTTTTTTTTTAGAAGAAACAAAAGTTCAAATGCTGAACCCAGCAGAGGGATTTCAGAATATATTAGAGTGTAAGGGATCCCTGAAGTTTATATCTTTGATAAACAGCTCAAAATGTAGAAACAATATGAGAAAAAAAAAAATTAAGCGATTTTAAAGCTGTTTTCGAAATGGTTGTATACTTGAAAAGTAACTTCTGATTGGTGAATAAATTATCTTTAATTAGTTTTTCAAATAAAACAATCTCCTTTTCAATCAGACTCAGCAGAAACTTTCAAACACATTGAATATAATTGCCTGAAATTATGGCAGAGCTGACCAACACCCTTTTATATTACAGTGTTACGCAGTTTTACATGGAGATAACTGAAACAGATTCACATTATCTGATTTATATGCCAGTGTCCTCATATGCCACTTCAATTATTGTCTTGTTAATCTATTATCTAGTGATTCTTAGGGTGCATACATAGAGGGGAGCCTCTTCGTTGTAATACAAAACAAACCTCTGAAAGCAACAGATATAAAGAAACACATTCTGTCCACAGACTGCAGCACCGTGGTTCCTTATATGTGGATATTCGAAATGACTTCTGGTGCATGCATAAACAAACCCTCACACTGTGGGAAGCCATGCAAACCAAAAGAGATTTCCCTAATGTGTCATGATGTGCGGGTGGTGAGAGTGGTGAGGCAGACGCTGTAGACCCAGGTGGGATGAAAATGATGATTTTAATGGTGAATAAGTCCAAGAACAAGCAGCAGGCACAAGGAAACACTGACAACGAATAGACTAGACGTAGACGAGGACCCGACGAGGAACAAAGAACACAGGTGGAGTTAAATACACGGGAGGGTAATCACAGAGACGAGACACACCTGGGAACAATCAAGGGGAGGACAGGACAACGAAGAGACTAAAGGACACAGAAAACTCTAAATAAACACAGAAAAACACAGATCCTGACAGTACCCCCCCCTCAAGGGCGGCTACCAGACGCCCACAAAACAAAAACACAACAAGGGTGGGCGGAGGGGCGCTGGACGGGGGGCCAGAGTCCAGAAAAACAAAAAACTACCCACCATCGTGGGCGGAAACACAGGGAGGGCCAAGAGTCCAAAAACAACAAAAAACTACCCACAGGGTGGGCGGAGGCAAAGGAGGCGGGAACCACGGAAGTGGTCCGGCGGTCGTCCGCGGCGGCGGGAACCACGGAGGCGGTCCGGCGGCCGTCCGCGGCGCTGGAGGCGGGAACCACGGAGGCGGTCCGGCGGCCGTCCGCGGCGCTGGAGGCGGGAACCACGGAGGCGGTCCGGCGGCCGTCCGCGGCGCTGGAGGCGGGAACCACGGAGGCGGTCCGGCGGCCGTCCGCGGCGCTGGAGGCGGGAACCACGGAGGCGGGAACCACGGAGGCGGTCCGGCGGCCGTCCGCGGCGCTGGAGGCGGGAACCATGAGTCCCTGGGGCCGCCCACAGACGGCGACGACGAGCCCCCCGAGGCAGGCTCTCTGGTGGAGCACAGAGAGTCGGGGTCTCGGTCAGAGCACAGGGGGTCTCAATCGGAACACATGGGGTCTGGGTCTCAGGTGGAACACTGGGGGTCAGGGTCTCGGTTGGAACACTGGGGGTCAGGGTCTCGGGTGGAACACAGGGGGTCAGGGTCTCGGGTGGAACACAGGGGTCTCGGTCGGAGCACAGGGGGTCTCGGTCGGAGCACAAGGGGTCTCGGTCGGAGCACAAGGGGTCTCGGGAGGAACGCTGGGGGTCTCGGTCTCGGGAGGAACGCTGGGGGTCTCGGTCTCGGGAGGAACGCTGGGGGTCTCGGTCTCTGGAGGAACGCAGAGAGTCTGAGTCGGAACGCAGGGAGTCAGAGTCGGAACGCAGGGAGTCTCGGAAGGAACGCTGGGAGTCTGGGTCTCGGAAGGAACACTGGGAGTCTCGGAAGGAACACTGGGAGTCTCGGAAGGAACACTGGGAGTCTCGGAAGGAACACTGGGAGTCTCGGAAGGAACACTGGGAGTCTCGGAAGGTGCGCCGGCTGGAACGCCGGCTGATTCGGCCTCGGGTGCGCCGGCTGGAGGTGAGCCGGAGCGGAGCCTCGGGGCCGGCTGCGGGGGCGAGCCGCAGCGAAGCCTGGGAACCGGCTGCGGGGGCGAGCCGCAGCGAAGCCTGGGAACCGGCTGCGGGGGCGAGCCGCAGCGGAGCCTGGGAACCGGCAGCGGAGGTGACAGCTCCGGAAGGCGACGAGGGGCCGGGTCCACCGGCGGCTCACGTCGCTGTCTCCGGGCGGCCTGGGGTGCGCCGGCTGGAACACCGGCTGATTCGGCCTGGGGTGCGCCGGCTGGAACACCGGCTGATTCGGCCTGCGGTGCGCCGGCTGGAACGCCGGCTGATTCGGCCTGCGGTGCGCCGGCTGGAACGCCGGCTGAGGCCTCGGGTGCGCCGGCTGGAACGCCGGCTGAAACGGCCTCGGGTGCGCCGGCTGGAACGCCGGCTGAAACGGCCCCGGGTGCGCCGGCCGCACCGGTTGGGGGTGCTGGTCCCGGAGCTGGAGCTGGATCCGGGCTGGCGGAGAGACTGTGCGGCTTGGGAGGCAGAGGTTCGCCAGCCATGACGGCTAGAGCCGCCATACGCTCCCACTCTGCCTCCCTCTGCAACTCCACCAACCCCGGGTGCGGAAAGCGAGGAACCCAGTAGTCCAACAGGAGCCCCAAGCGGATGGCGAAACCGAGCCGTCGGATGGCAGCGTACGGCTTGGCCATCGCCTCCTTATACTCGCTGATCGTTTCCGTCAGCTCCTTTATATCTTCTGGGTCCATGATGTAAAACTAAAAAAATAGCGTGCCTCACCGTTCGTCCTGGTCGGGTCCTTCTGTCATGATGTGCGGGTGGTGAGAGTGGTGAGGCAGACGCTGTAGACCCAGGTGGGATGAAAATGATGATTTTAATGGTGAATAAGTCCAAGAACAAGCAGCAGGCACAAGGAAACACTGACAACGAATAGACTAGACGTAGACGAGGACCCGACGAGGAACAAAGAACACAGGTGGAGTTAAATACACGGGAGGGTAATCACAGAGACGAGACACACCTGGGAACAATCAAGGGGAGGACAGGACAACGAAGAGACTAAAGGACACAGAAAACTCTAAATAAACACAGAAAAACACAGATCCTGACATAATGACCCCATTGCTGTAAATAAGATGAGGAGATGCAAGTAAACACAAACGTCACTTGATAAACTAAATAACCTCATAAACCAATCGACCCGGCCACACAACTCTGAATATTTACTTTAATACAATTCGGCGACTGAACAGACAGTGGATATGATGCCACCAGACAGCAGACTGAGAAGGAGGGAAAAATAGGGCAGGACTGGCACAAATGGTGGGAATGAAATGGAAGAAAATGGCCTGACAGTGAGGTGCGGCATTATTAGTCATGATGACCCCATGACTTACATTTTCTCTACATGACTCACATGACGCCATGTGTCCAAATGCAGTGAGAACAGCTGAGAAAGCACAACACAAGCACAAAACGTCTCTTTTTTTTGTTTTTTTCCTTCACAGAGACGCTGACAGGCACAAGAAGGCAGAGCTTGAATGCACCAACCAAAATTGGAAAAGTTTAAAATAAAGTATGCAACTGTTTTACAAATAAAGTCAAATGTAGAATACAATATGACTCAACCTGAATGACTAATGTATAAAATGACTTCTTTAGGAGAAAAAAACTTAGCCGGACACAACTACACAGGCTCATGTGAAACTAGGGAATCCCCACATTATCGATCCACGTGACAAGTGTGACGCGTTGCTTTTCTCTCTTGAAATCATTCATATGTTGCTTTTGTTCTAGAAATAACTTAGCACTTTGTTCCAGTCAAGCATCACACCCATTTACACACCTGGAAGCTGAAGCGATGTGAAGCTGCTCTGCTTCAACTTTGGAGTCACTTCTCTAAACCAATTACAATAAACAGTTTCAGTGGTTGCACCTGGAAATTTGATTTATTTTCTTTATTTAAGAAATATGAAAAAACATGCATGATCATTATTGTTGTGTCGGTCATATAAGGTTGTAAACAAAATATTTGGAATATAAATTCTGATGCAGAATGCTTCACGTTTGGATATTAGTATTGCTCAAATGTGAATAAGCGGGTTAATCTTGAAAAGATACCAACACACGGATCATGTTGTCTGCATAAGTCACTGAGATGCAACATAAACAGTGAAATCCTCTGAGACTTGGTGAAAGACTTGTTAGATTCTCCATTACACAGCTAATGTAATGGACTTGGACACATTATGAAACTCAATGCTCTGATGTAGCAAACATGATAAATATTGTTAGATTTTTTTCTTTTTAATTGAAATAGGACCTACTAAAAATGCAATCTGAAGGCCTTTTACAGAGCAAATCAGTCTAATTCATATGCATATAGAATCCAGAATTGTCCAAACTTTTATTGGTTTAATGCCAATAAGATTTATCCCCATACATTCTAATCATACAAACCATTTTGATTATTATTTATACTACAGTACAATCAAATCCAGTAAATTTGAAAAAGTAACTTATCCAAGAAAGCCCAGACGATTGCATTGGGTTGATAACTGCAGCAATCCTGCAAGTTTAATTTCCGGTTTTCTCCTGCCTTGGAGGAGCAAATAGTTTCAGGAGAAAATAAAATGGTGTTACTGGGATATAGATCAATTAGTATTGACAGCCGCCATGTTCTACACTTCCACATGCGAGTGCTTAGTTAAAAGTGGGTGTTGAGGAAGTAAAGGGACAAAGAGTTTACAGCTGTCACCTCACTGCATAAGAAATTATTTATTCAGCTCCCTGAATTTCCTCTGGCTGCCTCCTACAGTAAAAACTTAAACATGTTGGGAAAACTGGTCACTTTAGATTGGCTATGGTTAAAGTTTTTGGAACGTTCTGCATTATTTAAAGGATTAGTGACAATCAGGCAAAAAAGAGCACACATCAGTCTAAGATAACAGTCAACTGATGTTGTGTTTTAAAAGAAAAAGAAACACTTTATAGACCTTCTTCAGGAGTGTGAATGTGGTTTACTGAGGTGATGGAATAACAGTGTGTGAACAGTTCCTAATTTCTGGGCCCTGACCAGCTGCTGTACTTCATTCATCATATTTGTTGCACTAAGGTCTCAGAAATTGTGCTTTTTAATTTGTTTTGCTCACTTGTTTTGTCAGTGTGACTCAGTAAAACACAACTTTTCACTTTCTTTAGAGAGAAGGAACTGATAATCGCAACACAGTGAAGCTACGGTAGCCCCAGGGTTTCCGTAGCTTTTCTCTTCATGGTGTTTGGGAGGTGACAAAGTGACCGGTGTTTCTACAGAAGACAGTGCTGTCCCTCCCCAACCTATTACTACACGCTGTAGGTCACTTGCTTACAACAACTCAGATGTTTGAAAACATTCCCAGTTGCAAAAGCCAAAGGTAATATCAGAGTGGAAACTAAAGAAGCATCCGTCATCACTTATTAAGGTAATCGTGCTTTGAAAACTTGGTTAGCTACAAGTGGCATATCTATTCATTTGCCCACCACACACTTTACTGCCACAAAAAGCTGGACTACTTGACCAGCTGATATCAGCTGGTTTTAAACTTTGAAGAGAAAAGCAACAACAATATCGTCAGCAATATGCATTTTAGGACTACTGCTAAATTTTGCAGCTGTTTATGTTTTTACTAAAGTCTGTGTATCAAAATCAAGGCAGGCAAAAATAATTGCAAAAAATATTATTGTAACTGCAACAATCAATATGTTGTAATTTCAGCAGTAGCAGGAATATTTCTCATGTTTTTTTAAACACAAAAGCTATTCGATTATAGTGTAACAACAAAAAACTGAGACTCACTGACCCAAGCCTATATTTGACAAGAGCCTAAATGGATTCAGGATTTAGAAATTTACCCATCTGTCTCATCACAGTAGGTGCTGTTAGTGTCACTGTAACTAAATGAACTAAAAAGGCAAGAAGGCACACACGATGTTACACTTCAGTCATAGATGAGCATGAAAGATGAGCTGCAGGAGGTGGTGGGTCACATGTGTGGCCCTTTCTCATCACATGAAAGTAAAAGCAATCACTTGATAGAAAGCTGCTTTGGAGGACATATTCACATTTATATTGCCCAGCATGTCACATTTTTTTTGTTGCAGATGATCAATGAATATAGTAGTGAAATGGAACCAACCTGGGCGAAGTCTCCATTCCCATTTTTAGGGAGGCTGGGAAAGTCCATGTCAGAGAATCCCGGGTACATGCTCATGTGCATATCAGGAATGTTGGTGGTAGTGCTGTTATTCAAGTGGTATTGCCTGCGGACAAAAAGAAATTGACATTTAGTTGGTTTAAAGTGCATTGTACAGAAGCAGAACAGTCTTTGCTGATGTTTTCATTATTACAGGAAGTGATATCAGCTAAGTTTAAGCTGCTACTTGCTTTATAAAGCAGTAAAATATAAACCAAAATCAGTTTTTGGTAACTATACTTAGCAGCAAGAAGACAGGTAACAAATCAGCTTCAAAGAATCCCAAACACAGTTCATTGTCACAGAAACAAAACTTACATTTAAAAAGCACTAAAGTGTTCAGTTTCAATCATGTAGTTAAAAGGTGACTGGTTATCTAACGAATGAATAGACGGCATATTCAACGGACAAAGAGGCAAACAAATGAAACTTTGGCTATTTGCAAACCAGACAGACAGGGTAGAGATGATAAGGACAACAGCCGGGAATCGACAGCAACCTAAGCAGGACAGAGAGAGCTCCTACCCTTTATCACGACCCACGTTTCCTGAACACCAAACATCTTCTGGAGCCTCAAGTTAACTTCTGCCACAAACGATCAGATCCTGTACCTCTAACATGATATGTTTTCAGTTTCCTACTGAGTCGATAAGTCACAAGCCTATGGAGAAATCCGCAGAGCAGCAGGGTTGCGTGAGCATTCAAAGCAAAAGCAAAACTAAAGACGCGTAAAGGTGAAACTGTCCTGGTATCCAATCAGCTACCAGAGCTCAAACTAAAACAACTGGAGCTGAGCCAAAGCTATTCAAAGGATTAGGCTCCTGTGTCCTAAACTCCTGGTCAGAGATCACAGTTACTGATTGATTTGGTTTCAAAACACCCTAACCACCATAAGAGGACCACCTAATGCTACACCTAATGCCTACTGCTATATAGAAATTTAATTAGTTGATGTAAAAATTATTTACAGTTGTCTGTGCTTAAACCGTATATATGGCACCTCTGTTCAAAATTAAAGCTATTAAAATAACCACAATTTTTACAGTTACACAAACAACAAATTCTTTGCCAGCACAGGGAAAATCACTAACACAGGTGTTAATTGCTGATGATTAATGGATTTAAGGAGAGCAAAGGAGGAAACGCAGTGTGATTGGTAAAAATCATCCAGACTGGAAATCCCCTTTGTGGTTTTTCTTTCCCTAGCAGAGGAGGATTATTACAGAAAACTTCTTGGCAGACCTGGTATCAGCAGCTTTAATCAACAAAGCTGGTTAGGGGCTCACAGGCACAGCAATGGACTGACCTCTCTGTGTCCCACAAGTTGTCTTCCCTCAGTTTTTAAAACCCACAATTCATTGCTTCAAATCCCATCATTCAGCAATGATGTCTCACTTGAGCCAAAGTAGTTAGCGGTTTATTTTCTGGTGGTGCACGATCTCTAAACTTGGCACAAGCACCACATCATTTTAAAAAGCAATTATGCACTGAAACTTCTCTATTTTTTATCTTCATAGCTGTCATGTAGCAAAATTACTGCTGTGATTTCTTGGAACATTAATTGGAAAATTAACAAAACCAAACAGGTTTGAGGTAGAAATGACTGGGAATACGGGATAAAAATGAAATATAAGTCCCAGGAAATTTAATTTATAATTCCAGTGAAGGTTAAGTGATTTAAAAAAACAGTTTTGGAAGGTGACAGCAGGAATTTCTTCCTTTGTGGACAAATTTCATCCCAATGATTATCAACAGTTAAGCACTACTTCCATAGAAATGATGATTATCAAGTTGTTGCTTATGTGTGACACACCACTGAAGGAGCACACCCACACAAACACACGCATGCATGCACACACAAAGCTGCTAAGGTTCCATGGAAGAACACTTCCTTGTAGACAACACAAACATAAAGATGAAGCTCTAGTAATAGGAACTGAATGCATTGCGCGAACCTTTGGTTTTAGCTGTGGAAAGCGTGTGAGCAGGAAGTATTTTTGAATATTACACAGGAAGGAGCTTAAACCAAATGTAGGAGTTGCCACCGAGTTTCAACATGTCCCATTATCACCACCGTGGATCAAAACTTTGGCTTTGTAATGTGAGGCTTTTTGCAGTTTGACCTATTTTTTCACGAGATCCTCAATGAACTCTATGAGATCATCAATAAGTGCAGCATGCACAAAATATGATTGAACCCAGTCATTGAAGACTGTTTTGCAATATAGCTGCTTTCCTTTTTTTTTCTTTGCATTTTTAATCACTATTTTTGTCTCATTGCATATAATGCCATAAAATATTATAAAACTTTAAAGTCCTTTGTAATAATAAGTTACGTAATTTATTTTTTGTCATAATAATTCTTAACTTGGACAAAATCTAAAATAAATACAGCTGTATTTGGCAGTAGCTTTCAACATATTACTAAGCTGAATATGATTTTTTTCCCCCTTTCTACTCTTTCTACACTAACAGGCTGATATTGGCTGATTAGTTTTGTCTGGCTACCTCAAGTTGGCCAATGAGGCAACCTAAAATGTAATTTTAAAACGTATATAATAGTTTTAAAATTACATCATATTGATAGTTTCAAATCCTTAGATACATGTTTTTTAATCAAAATTTTACTTGTGCTAAGATTACTATTCATTTAAACAATTTGGGACAGTCCAGGTGATATCATAGCTTTACACAGTAATGATTAATTGGCTTTTGATATATATTATGACAACCCCTACACACACTGCTCCTTTCTGTTGCATCATAACAACAGATTAGCCAAGATAAAGAGAATTTGACCGCCACCAGCCAGGTTCACCAATGGGTTCAATTCTAGATATCTGAAGGCGCTGCTATGACCCAGAGATTAACATGCTTTGGTCCGAAATGCGCGAATAAACCCCAAACAAAAGCAAAACACCATGTGAAGTTGTTGGGCGAAGCTGGACCGAAAGTGAAGTATTAACACATCAGTCCTGTACCAACATGGGCTGGAAGTCTGCTCAGAGAAGAGGAAGCTTTTGCTCAGAAAACAACATAAACATAGAGATTATGGTTTGCAAATGTACTCAGGAGGGTTCTATTTTTTATCAATAATAACTTTGAAAAAAGGTAAAAAAATAATTCACAAACTGAATAAAATGCTACTTAATAAAATGGAGTGAATCTGCTCAATATTCTGGCACGTAGGAAATCATCTTGATCCTGACTGACCTGAAACAGGGAATATTTAGTTTATAGTTAATGTCAGAAAAAAAAAGGTTACAGGTCTCTTTATAAAACGCATGTATATCTGGTTTCAACTGAATAAAAAGACATAATTTATTTCCTCTCAGTAGAATCTGAGAAGGCTCGTGTGAGCAAGGCGGACTACAAACCTGACCCTCACCCTAACCTGGGTTGTGCCGGTTCTGTCAGGAGGAAATGGGACTCAGAACTCAAACTATCGTGATACCAGCAAAGGCAATGGTACCAAATACTGAGGAAATGTAAGCAAGCTTATGATTTTGAAGACATCAAAAAATAAATCTCTGATCCCATTAATGTAACTTTATTGAGAAAAATGTCACATTAATGTGTCAATATTTAATTTCAAATAGGGAAGAAAAAAAATGTAGGAAATTAACAGCCAACAGCTGTCTAGAATTAAAAACTCTGACATTTATTTTACACATGATATGTTATGTAACTATGTAAACTATCAACAGTGTATCAGTTTTCTAAAAAGATAGTGTTTGATCACATACAGTACGCACAGAGGTTTCTGTGGTCTGTAGAAGTCTGGTGCTGGTTCCACAAAATACATCAGAAGATCTGCTGCAGCTTCATGCTGCACAGCAAGTTTTAACACTTTCCAGCACTAAAACAACAATTACGGTAATGTAGCATGATCTGCTTGACTAGCAATTTGAATGCTAACACACAAATTAAGAGGATTAATTATGAAGAGGCTGATATAGCTGTCTTTATGGTTCTTATGATCATTCATAGGAACAGTATGTACTTTGCAGATGTGAGTGGGCACTGTAAGTCAACATTCGAGCAAACATAGCACTTCCCATGCATGTTTTCTCCTCACTGGTGTCATGTGATCATCTCACTCCTCTGCACGTTCTCAACAACAGTCTGAGCAGGCAAGATTGCACTTTCGAGTCTAACCAATTTTACTTTGGACAGGAGAGTGCAAAGTTACCCAGGCATCAGGCGGCATGGTGGACTTACAAGGTCGTGAGAATCAGAAAACCAGAAGCAAACACAATAAAAGGTAGTCATACAAAAATTACTGCTTTATGTGCTCTGTCCTGTTTCGTAAAAACCTGGCCTAAGTGTTCCAGGAAATCTCTGAAAACAAAAATTTTACAAACGCAAAACCATTGAAGATAATGCAAATTTTAGGCTTTTTTTTTAAAGGTTACCTCACTTTAATTGCGCTCGATAAGGTTTAACTAGCCCAATTCAAAAGAAATTGATAATCAATCACATAATTTTTCTCTGAGCCAGACCCTTTTTTGCATCTCTCCTGTACATAGTAAGATAGAAAGTGAGATAAGGTCCTTACTATGAGCTTGACATCATAAAGCTCCACTTCGAGTGAACTTGAAAACCACACAAAGCGCCTTCACGTCACCAGATGTTATAACTTTCAAAGAAACACATCGCAGTAACAAAACGAAACTCTTGATGTGAAGAAAAAATTCATCATTCATAGTAAGAAGAAAAGAAAAAGTAAAGGGCCCATTTCGAAAGAATTAAAAGTAATTTAAAAAATGCAGCAAATGGGACAAAATGCTATTTATTACAATAATCAGATGCTGGACAGTAAATTACAACACAGACAAACATAGGCAGAAATTATAAATTAAACATATCAAGCCTTTTTTTTCTTTTCTATTTGTTTTTTATTATTGTTTTTGTGGGCTCTAGTGTCCCTTTTTCAAGGTAGGCTGACAGGAAAGGCGGAAGGAGAGGGGGGGTAAAACATGCGGTAAACGTCGTTGGGTCCGGGAGTCGAACCCGCGACAGCCGCGTCGAGGCCACGTTGCCTCTGAATGTGGGTCGCGCTAACCCCTCCGCCACCACGGCACGCCCCCATATCAAGCCTTTTTAACACAAAAAATTCAAACCTGCACTGTGCCATATAAACCATGCTCTTTAATACAGACTTAAATTGGCGGTTGGCCAACATTCACCTGCGCAAAGCAGCACCGTTTCTGTACACTCAGATAGATTTCTGCAGTGTTTTCTTGTCGGTTCACAGGAAACAGAAACACAACAACTGACTGATAAACACTGTGTTCAAAATGACACGTCGTATTTAGTGGCAAGATCACACAAGCAGCTCTAACTTGCAGGAAGTCTAACTCTCAACCCCCTACCCCAAATGCAGGCTGACGTCAAGCCGCCCACAGCAGGAAATAAAAGAGGTCTCACAGATTAGACCAATCTGGCGTGAAGTGAGCTGGTGGTGAGGGAACTGCATTAGGTCACACCAAGTGGGCGCATTTGTGAAATTAAAGTCGACAAATTTTGTAGCCGTTTCTTTAAAAGCTGAAACATTTCCTTTCTGTTTCCTAACGGTCAAATTTGACTGCTGTGTAATGTCAAACTTTATTTCACTTGCAATGTTTTTGCTGTCAAAACTGGAATTTGAGTCTTGTGAAAGCGAGTTGTGATTTTAGATTGACTTACTGGTTTCCAGATTGCATAGGGCAGTATCCAGGCTGCTGAGAAAAGGGTCCCCAGGTACCAGAGGAGGTAAATATTGAACTCTGAAACATAGAGAGACAGTTAAAATAACATCTATTTTTCTTTGGACTTGATGAATCCACTCAGTTATGAGTGGATGCGGACAAAAATCAGTATAGTGTTGTCCGCAGTCAGTATGGTTGTGTTTTTTTTTTACCAAAAAATTATGACCAAGCAGTTCGAACAACGGTCTTTTTTGTTCCATATTTCCTCTATGTGACTCAATGAATTCAACAGAATTTCACAGAAGCAATCATCCCGATGTGGTTTCAATTTACTGAGTGGATATTTTGAGAAATTCTCAGGAGTTTCAGACAATAAAGCAGACATGGTAGGATTTTTTTTTACTTATTTTTTTTTACGAGTTAAACATTTTAGGGAATATTTCTTTGGTCGAGGGAAGTTTAAACTAAGTTTGACTTTGGCTTTAAAAATATTCTTTTTAATTATACTGAAACCAAATATCCACTTTGTATCCAAGCAAAGTTATGAAGAAATATGGAGCAAACACCCTAAAGGCTGCTGGCATAGTCAAATCAAATTATATGATAATTATATCTCATAATACTCTGCAAAGGGAAGGAAAACCCCTTGGTCTCAACTCTGCAAAACTTCCACCAGAGGATTGCTTCCTTTTTCTATTGATTTCAGGTCTCTAGTCTACATTTTTTTCTTAGGCGCATTGGCACAAATGATAGGCACACCTGAAATTTTTGGACCACATTGCATTTGACATAGCAGTTTCACAGGTTCACATTAAACAAAAGAATAAAAGTCACTGTCAATAAAGGCTTGTAAATGATCAATTAACAATCAAGTAAACATAACACTCTCAAGCAGAATAATACCGGACAAGTAACCTACTGAAAAGTGTTTGAAGTGCTTCTGTGTATTGAAATTTAAACATAAAAGAAAGATCTTTACTGTATAAAGAGCTAAAACCTTCAAAGTGTCAGGGGGAGTTGGTAATTATACAAAGTGTTTGTCAACTACAGAATAAGAATAAGCTCAATCTGACAGAGAATCTGTGAAGGCAGATTGCAGATTATGGTGATGACGAGGAGGATTTTGAGTCTCAATGAGTCTGTGCTCTTCACTGAAGAAAAATATCAAAACACCAGCGAAACATGCAAAGAGTAGTTAAAAGTGAGCTTGAATGATGTATAAAGATTTTCGACATGCCTTTTTAAAAACATGCAATACAAACAACTTTTACTCCTTTTATACAATGTTATATTTTGAGCGATATCTGTCTGGTTTTCTGCCTACTTCTTGATGGAATTACTTGTGATCTGTCAAATTCTGAATCATGTTGGGTGTAACTTTATTCAGTTTTCATTTTACTACACTTTAGAATGTGATTTATACTATCCATTTTTGCTGTCTACCTCGGTACAAAAATGTTTCACAGGAATAAAGTTGACAGCTGTTTTTCAGTGATTTACTTAGGAAGGTGGGTTTTTGTTTCCAGTAATTAATTAAAGATTTTATGGTCAAAGGTTTTAGGCAGACTTGGTATTTATTCTCTTGCTAGGAAAGGCGTAAAGTATAAAAATATAAACCACAAAGTGTGTCATAATCATACATGTCAAACATGAACTACTTTGTTTCTATTGGCAAATATAAATCGAAGCAAACAAAGATCACATGAGACTATATGAGAAGTTCCTCAAGGCTTCATTCTTTGATCTTCTTTATTCAGCATGTGCATGCTCCCCCTAGCCTAGCTTACTGAGCATTGCAACATTTTACTTTAACTATATTTACACTGATGACATGCAACTTTACATTTATGTGTCAACAACTGACCACAGCCCCTCACAGAATACAGTAGATGCATATAATATCAATGAGTGGATGGGACACAACTTCCTCAGGCGTAAGACAGTCAGCACAGAAGTCAATGTTTTTACTTCTGAAAATTCAAATTTAGAAATGAATATTTAAGTAGACTTAGCAGAGGTAAAAATGAACAGTCTAATGAATTCTTGTTAAAACAAGATCAGAACATGCTTTCCTCTTCAAGAGGTTACATTGACGTAAAGATTATTTTACATGTTACAACAAAAAAAAAAATCCAATACATTAAATTTCTCGCTCCTACATATCAGCACTGAAAATCTTGCTGTTTATGTCAGCTTTCAAATATAGGCAGAAGCTTATTTTATTATCTATTTTTAAAATTTTAATTTAGTTTATCATAATGTGCTATCTTTAGATTTTGCAATATTTATTTTTTTATGCGGTGTTCCCTTCTCTTAGTTCTTTTGGATGCATCTTAAAATTGATCACTGCATGAAAACATGCCTGCAGATGAAACCAGATGTTTACTTACGCTCTATCAAAAGAACAAAAACTTTTTTTGTTACAATAATTAGGTCTAAAATTGCCTTGTTTTATGACAGAATTACCAAAATTATTTCTATTGCAAAATACCCCCCTATAATGGAACAGGGATTTAAAAAAAAACTTTCTACAAATTCAGAAGCTTACTTACACCTACTTGCTTTTTGGAAACAATGTCTTTTAAACAGTTTTAAAGTGTATTTCTTGGTGTAAAAACGTTAGGTGCTTCCACAAGCTTCCACAAACAGCTGGCTGGAATTTTGGCCCTTTACTTCTACAGAACTGGTGTAACTGAGTCAGGTTTGTACCCAACCACACACCTTTTCTCTTCTGCCTAGAATTTTTTTTGTGTGTGTGTCTGACATTGGGGATTCATGAGGGACACTCCAAACATCGACTTGTTGTTTTTAGGCCACTTTCTAACAAATTTGTTGGTTTGTTTATAGTCATTGTGCACTTAAATACATTTACGTCCACGTTTAAACTTTCTGACGTCTTGAGATGTCAAAATTTGTATATATGGGACTTTAATGTTGCTATCTGTTTTGAGAAGTCCACCAGTCCCTTCTGCAGAAAGATACCTAGAAATGATGGTGCCACTACCACACTTCAAAGTTCAGATGGTATTCTCAGCATTACAAGCTTCTTCTATTTTTCTATTATTGTCTGGGGTTTTTTATATTGCTTTTGGAGTATTGTCATCTTCGCAGCTCTGAGATCTCCCTTATAACGTTTCAACAGATGAAAGCGGCACCTTCAGCCATTTAGACATCAGTGAACCAGACTTGTGGGGATCCACTATCCTTCATCATATACAGTATCTTACCTGATTTTAACTTTTGTTTTTTCAGGGTATCACAGAAGAAAGTACAATATTTGATGAGTTGCCTTAAAAAATTCCCAGCTAGTCTTTAAATTAGTTAAAACTTTAACCTGTTAGAAGCCATTTCAAGACGGCGTTATTTGGGGTTTCCTAAATTATTTAAAAGAACATCGATGTTGGTTTATAAATTGTAAGCAAACTTCTGAATGTCAAGAAAATAAAATAAATATCCAGTCTGACTTAATTTGAGACAATGATAGAAACTGTGTCTTACTATATAATGCATGTAAATTATTATTATTATTTTTGCAACCACCTCTCAGTTGTCTGAACTGACGCCTGCTTGTGCATTTTAGCAATTACTTAAAGGAAACAATTCATTTTAACCAAAACACTTGACATGAATGCGATTCCTGCATTTCTCATTCTGAATTTCAACAACGAGTCTCAACAGCTTTAATGCAGATACATGACTTGCCTCCATGTTTGAGGCGCCCACTGAGAACATGCTGCTGTTCAGCTGAGGGCCTTCTGGATGCAGGTAGTTCTCCCCGTCCATGGCCAGCACTGAGGTAAGGGTGGACATCAGACCAGAGCTTCACACATGACTACCAGCAGACTTAGACTATGCACCTCTCTATCGCCACCCACGAGCTGGCTGTGTCTGAGTCAGTACTTCAACAAGGACAAGTGCTCTCCATGACCTGGGGAGGGTGGTGGGGTTTCATGGAAGGGAGAAGAAAAGGAGAATGTGATGTTAGTAAATTATTTATGCCGTACAAGATCAACATCATATTTAACAGAAGCACATTTAATACAGGTTTTTGAGTCATTTTTGAATTTTCCTTTCTTCATATTGAGAAACCAAAACAACAAAGGTAATCAAAACTAAAAGCGTGTCTAGTCTCACTTCTTTCAAATAGTTTTCGACACAACAGTTATGGGAGTTTCTCTTTCTCCCATAATTGTCTAAAATAGAAAATATATCAAGGATGTAGACACAATTTTCATGTTTTTGCTCAGATTGAGTTGTAATATAACATCTAAAAAAGTTAAAAAGATTTTTTTAAAGCCTCCATTTTAAGCATAATTCCAGCTGTGTTTGATCTCATACATTAAACAAAGTTCAAAGTTTTACTAATTGATTGATATCCTTCATTATCTGACTTTACGAAATGTTTTAAATTCATTAGAGAATCAATACAAACCACAACAGAATGCGCTTTGAAATATTCCATACGTTTACAAGCAGCAAGCAGGAACAGTGTGCGGTTGGAAAAATTTGCATGTACAGGATTGTTTACATATGAAACCACCATATACTTGTCTGCTTTACAATCCAAAGTGTATATGTGTCAAGCATAAAGACAGGTCAGACCGGCTAGACTAGAGTAATGACGCTCACGAAGATTTCCTGCAATGCCGTCAAACTTACAACTTTAACAGTACCATCTTGTTCCCCGGTTACAAAGACACATCATCTCCTAAGCCTTCCCACTGTTTTATTGCATTAATTTTAGTGAGATTAACAATTAAAATGCCATTAACATAAAACAAAATTAGCCAACAACATAATTTTTCATGCTGGACCATTTAAGACTACATTTTGATTGACTTGTGGCTCTGATGATGCTAACCCAATGTAAATTTATATTTCTCTTCTCTGTGCCTTTGGTTCACTGGAAACAATTTATTTTTTATTTTGAGTTTAGAGAAACTATCTATGTGCTTCAAGTCAAACAACAAACTCCAAATTTAAGGATGACAGCTCGAGTTTCTGCTTCCTTAGTTGCAGGATTTATGAAATCAACTAAAACACTTTGGATTTCGAAATGCGTCTCTCCCTTAGACATAGTTGAGTTTCTCTTCTCTGTTACAAAGGCATTGTGTGAAATGCTGATCCAACATAAAATATGGAAGAAAAACAAACACACACACAAAAAAAAGTGCTGTGCGGCGACTATATTAAATGCTTGATAAATGCCAGTCTTCCTGTAATTTCCACAAGAAACTCTCTGTTTTGTCCCTCACTATTTCACACCATCCTTACTTCAGTCCTTCCCCCAGTTTGCTCCCAGTCTGGAACACATGCCAGACATGTTCACTATGAACAATGAGGTAATAAATACTAATAGAGTTCATGTGGGTCTAACTAAGAGCTGCTTTGTGTGTCCAAGTGGGGGTGCATGAAATAGACCTGACCCAACATATTCCCCACTCACAATGCCAAGAGACACAAGGCGGAAGCCATTTTCCTTGCAGGCTGCCAGCACTAAGCAAACGTGAAGAAGCAAAGAATGGGCTGATTTCTAAGACAAAGGACCTGAAAACAAAACTGGCATATTCCAGATAAAAGGTTAATTTGAAAAATAAGCTATCCTGTGAAAAGTGAGTTTAAGAAGGCTCTATAAAGTGCGGTAGTACAAAGTTGTGATGACTGAGACCGCTAACGTTTCCATCATTAGCCCGAGGAGACAGACTTCACCACCCTCGGAGCATCAAAAGGTGACACTGCATCTTGTTAAATGTGGTCATTTATTAGAAGCACAAATTCTTTCCAATACTTTGATCTGCAACCACCGACACGAATGCCACCAGGGTAATGCTGGTGACTATCTCAGTGACAGAAAATTGTGTCCCCTTGCTGTTCTCAGTTCCCAACACCCACCCCTGATAATCAGTATGGCTTCTCAGGATAATCGATACTGATTACGGCGAGAGTTCTCCCAGATAAACCCCCTTCCTGTAACTGTTCTCATTACGGGAAAACAAACAAGCCCCCCACCCTTACTACTCCGAACTCCTGCAGTGGAGGAAGACGGAGGTGATGAGGCAAGCTGTTACTGGGACAAAAATGAGTATCGTCTATGTGAGAGAGACAGAGTTTAGTTTAGTTTACACAAAGAAAAAAGGAAACAAGGATTCTCCGATGCCAAAGGAGAGCCTTGTAAATTGTGTACATTTTGTAAATGATTGTAAAAGGTTCAAAAATAATACCTCAATTTCCAGAAAATCTCCATAAAACCTCTGTAAACAGGTATAACCAGTTTGAACTCATTTTAATTAAGAGTGTTTTGTATTGTAGTTTCTTCAGTTTGCTCATACTGTCAACGGTTACCTTTCTTTTTCTTTTTCTTTTTTTTGTCCTCCCTTTTCAAGTGTTTCAGCCTCGCTATCTCCCTGGGTGGTCTTATTCAGCAATGTGGTGAAACCAGATTGGTCAACTTCACGTGTGCTTTGAATCTAACAAAAAAAAAAACTGAGGCAACTATAAACACCTTCAATGGGTTGAAAATTTGAAAGAAGGAAAATGAAGTATTATGTTGGAAAAACCTCTGCAGACTACCTGCTTTGGTTTAGGTCTGCATGAGTCGAGGAGGGCTAACAAACAGACCTCTCCCCCTGTCATCACAAAACCACGTTGCGTGTATGTGTCTCAGTTAAGAGCATCCAACATGTGCTTGCAATAGGTGGCAGGTGGATAAAAGTCAGTGTGTGACAAGAAATGACTTCCTGATGTGCACTGGTGGCCTTTCCTGTCCTGCCAGAGCACATGGAGATCACCCTGGGTAGTGTGACTTCCTTAAGCTGCTAAGTCACAATTAATGCTCGTGAGGATGACAGTCGCCCTGCTTGGCGCGTGTGTGCCTGCCAACAAGCGTTTGCACAGTCACATGTGCCTTCAAAATTGAACCATACATATGGCTGCACAAATTAGGCCAAACAATCTCAAAGAGCAAAACATTTAATCCTGATCTAAAGAATTTCAAGACGAGATGAGAAAGTCACCGACAGCTATTAGTCTGGAAATGGTAAAACAGCTTTTTTTAAAAAGACATTTGTACTTCAGTGTCAATTATCCACAAAGGAACAGGAACAGTGACCTTTCCACCAAAATTATCACAAGTATTTTGCAAGGATTCATCCAGAAGCTCACAAAAAACTTAGACCACATCCAAAGCACTGTAGACATCTGTTGCCTCAGTTAAGATCACAATTCAACAATAAAAAAACAGACTGGTCTAAGTCTGAGGCGGATTATCATGGTTTAAGCCACTGCTCACCAGAAAGAAACAGAAACGCTCTTCTTCCTCCTCACATTTGTTAAGTCTTAATGATCCTCCAGACCTTTGGGAAAATACTTTGTCGACAGTCGAGAGCAAAAGAAACTTTGTAGAAGGTTTGTGTTTCACTGCCTCCTGTTTATAATTAACATAATTTCAGACAAAAAACATCTTATTGACTCTCAAACATCGTGTAATTGTCAGAGGCTGCTTGTCTCCCTGAAGACTGGGACAGTTTGCCATAACAAGTTAGAAACCTGAATCCTCCTCTCTACAGGAAATCCTGAATTAGAAAGTGTGGCCATCAAATTTGTGACCTTAAACTCAAGTGAACTGGGCTTATGAAGGAGAACAATCATCTGAAGAACAGCAACAAGCTCATCTTTACATTCTTTAGAAAAAAAAAACAACTAAATTGAGACAAAAAATTTTTTTTTTGGTAAGCCAGCTAATCTTTACAGTAAAGTTAACTTAAATTTAAAATGCAGATGTGAATTGAAACAGTGAAGAGTCAGAATTTTACAATTGAAGAATACATTCAATTGAGAATCACAAAACATCTAGAGTCAGAATTATTTTCCACTTCCTTTCATGCCCATTTCTGTATTTAAATAAAGGACCATGGTCATACCAATCAATTTATAAGCTGTCCTTTGTTATTATTGTTTGTTGAAAAGTACTCCAGTCATACATACTTATATCGAGCAGAACATATGGCTTATTAAGGGATCAAGTATATAGGTCATGTACACTTAAAGCTGGGACACTGTGTCTGATTAAATCAAAGAATCTGATGAAGCGAAGAAAAAATTACCTTCTTCATCGAAAATAACTTTAAACATGAGTCTTGCAGCTTTAAGCATATTATGCCAGCATTTATCTTCTAAGAAAAAAAAATAGTTGAAGAAGATGGAGGGACAGTGAGATTAGCTATAATTATACACAAAATAATGAGACACAAAGCCAAGAATTCATACATGTGAATTACCTGGCCACTGTCTTGTTCACAGAGCACCTACGTTTGCCTGACAGAAAGAAATGAGTCGAGTGACAGAAACACATTTAGTATTTGTTCTTTGCTCTCTGTCACTTTGACTGCCTTTTTGCCTGTCTAGTCACCTTGTGTTTCTTTGAGGTTAAAAGTGCAATATCCAACTTTTTTAAAAATATGTCTTTTACATATTTGTTAAAACTATCACCATGATGTGACAGTGTAATATAAAACATATAATCTGCTGTGAAAAGCTTTACTGCAGCAGAGAATAAGCATGGTAAGGAGAATGGGAGGTGAGCGGCACACACATGGCATGATTGGCAGTGCTAAGACCCGCCTCCTGGGTCTGATTGGTTGTAGATACTATACTTTCTCGACGTAAAGAGAGTTTCAACAACTATATAAAAAATACATTTTTTATAAAAGTTACACTGCGGCTTTAATGTGGTTGATCAGATTGCTTTCTGCCACCGTTTTGTTACTTTCTGCAATATTTCCAGGGCAAAGCACAGAGCTCCATGTGGTAACATGGCCCTGTAGAGCTAATTCGTAACCCAACCATGAAATGAACACAGCTACACTTTTGACACACTTACGTCTGCTGCATTGGCGTCAGCATACATATTTTCCTCATGTGACATACAAGCCCTCTAGCATTTTCTGTCCTGCTGGATCTGTCTTTTCTACAAACAACCCGACTTACTACGGTCCTTCGGTCCACTGAGCAACACTGAATCATCACCAGCCTCAGTCCATCTGCATCAAAAGTGAACAGGTCAGAAATGATGGCGGGGCCAGCTGCTTTAACATCGGAGCAGCAACGGGGCCGTTAGTTGGTTATAATAGCTGTGACCGGCTGGATTCATCATCTGCAGCAATAAAATATTCATAAAAGGAACGAGTTACTTCCTAGGGAAACACAGGGTTCAATGATTCAAAACAGCATGTATTATTAATTAGCACACAAAAAGGCCTAAACCTGGGACACACATTGAAGGAAAGTAAATCAAAGAAGGACATGGACATAAGCCTTCTTTCAGTCCTAATTTCCCCTGACTGAATGTGCATGTAGAATTACAGCCATGGCTGTGAACTGCACACTAACTTAGTAGAGTGTAGCGATCAGATGACTGTAAGTGAGTCTGGTGTCTTATCGAAAGCTGGGAAATGGAAACAAATTTGGTTTTAAGAGTCTGTTGTTATTGCATTTTCACCATTCAAATATTTATCGGCAGTCCCTTCGGACTGGAACAGAGAACACAAACAAACTGAGACCAGAGGGCGTTAATGTATATTACTTGTATTACTGGGATTTTATTGAATAGTCCAGCAGGAAGTAGCACACGATTTTGACGCAGAAGGAAAGCCATATTGTTTCTAAAAAGCTAAAAAGCCTGACCTTCAATTGTATTCAGTTCTCTTTACCAGAATGTCACACAGCATTTCCTTCAAAAGTCAAAGTTAATCTACACACTAATTACCACTGGTGTGTTAAAGCAGTGTTTCTAACTTCTTGGCCAACATGCACAATGGTATGGTACAGTAGTGGCAGAATCATGCAGTGGGATGAATTTCTGCACGAGGGGGATGGGCGGTGGTGAGAGTTGACAGGAAGATGGATGGAGCTTAATGCAGGGGAGTACTGGAGGGACACCTGTTACATGTTCCTAAAAACAAACAGCTTAAGTTACCATGACAACATGTCAAAACCATGTATCATTTTTCTTTCACTTCACTCTATATGCATTACATTGCACTGGTCGTTTACATAAACTCTTAATAAATTTAATGAGGTTTTTGATTATAACGTGGCAAAAATGTGAAATAGTTGACGGTATACAAATATTTTTTTACCACGTTTCTGACAAATAACAAAAATGTACCAAACAGCAAGGAAGGTAAGTGCACTGCAGGTTCTGACAACCAGGAAAGTTGTTGAGGAGCACAAAGAGCAAAGGATGAAAAACATTAGATGCTCTGCAGCGGCTTGATGACACTGATTTCAGAGATAATACCCCTACTTCAAGTTCCACCACAATCACCAACCAGAAATAGATCAAAGGCTGAACAGATCAAAGAATAACCAATCCATTTCAGCTGCTTCTTTGCTCCAGTTTCCTCTATCATCTAATTTTCTCAGAACTAAGGGACAAAAACAGATGCTAGCTTTATGTGGCTTTTTGCTTTCCTGCTTAGGTTTCAGCTCGATGTTTTACACAACTAGGGGCGAGCTTGTATGGGTATTATTCAAATGCAAAAAGACTGTCTTACATTTAAACTTAAAGGATAAAAGTTAATTTTAAAATTTAAGCCGCAACGAGGTAGAGTGTTATATATGGAGGAAGACATTAAAGGGGCACTTCAACAGTTAAAAGAGCATTTTAATAGGTCACAGGAACAAACCAAATATTTCTCTTTCTTGTGGCAGGGCTTGCTTTCAGATACTTCCCACCCTTTGGTCTAATCTACTCATACCGGCCCTTTCGATTCTCACATGGACCATCTCCTTCTCCGTTTATGTCACACTCCCACGCCTTCATCTCACTTTTTCGTCACACGGCACATATTATCTCACTGATATTGTGTGCCGTGTCTTCTACTTTCCTGTGATGGTTTGTTGCAGTTTTTTTTTTTTTTTAGTCGTAATATTTCCACCACATTTCTTCCATTTCGAGAGCGCAGCAATGAGAAAGCAGAACGACGGGGACTGCTGAATTAGTGCGCAGAAAAATCACATCGGTCTTTGTTTTTAGATACAAGGGTGAGTGAAATTCAGTAAAATGCCGTCTATTTATACTGAAACCCAGACAGTGCTGTGCTCCACTCTAACTGACCTCACTTCTCTGGCAGGCGTGAGAACATCGGGCCACGTGCTCAGCGGCAGGGAACCCGTCTCAGTCTATCTGTGGCACCGTGCTTAGCAAAGTTCAGCTCAGTTCATAGCGTCTCCTGGGCTCGGAGCTGGCGGATTAAACCAGATGGCGTTCACACTTTTTAACAGAAACGTCGCAGTAAGATGGAAAAATAATTGTGCTCCTTACAATTGTAGAATAAAAGTAACAAAAAAATTTAATTACAGCATGTAGTGTAGCTGTCTTTTTTTTTTTTAATCAACAAAGGTAAGTTGAACAATGAGGCAAGAAGGGAGAAAAAGTATCAACACGTCAATGTTTTCATTCATCAAGCTGCTGGCTTCTTTATTTGCACTTATAATGGAGTTTTTACTATGACATGACCTTATAAAGAAGTATGCTTAAATTAGCATAATAGGACCTTCACAGTCCATAAAAGCCAAAGGACTGGGTGACTGAATGTCACTCTGTTTTTTAACGCAATATGCTCTATGAGTATCTTTTTAGATGTCTTCTTAAAATCATTCCAGAGCTGTTTGTAAAAAAAAATTTTAAACAATATTTGCATGAGCCAACCTTAGAAAGAGACGGCTGTGATAAACTGTAGGGCTTCGGAAACGTGAAGGACTTTCAAGACTTTTCTCTATGGTTCATTTGTGTTTTTACATCTGTCGTTTTTTTTAGTTTAGATATTGTCACTATTTATATATATATATATATATATATATATATATATATATATATATATATATATATATATATATATATATATATATATATATATATAAAAAAGCTACATATTTTAATGCACTGAAATGGAGTCGCCTGAAGAAATAGTTGTTTTCAACGCCTTAAGAGTTTGGTGGAGACATTTCATATGAACCACAGTCATTGTGTTTAAAGATTTGATCCGCCTCGCATCGTGCCTCTAAGGAACAGAGATCGGTCCAGTTGATGACATCAGAATGACTCGCTTTCGGACCAACTGCTGGTCAAACTCCTCGTTCACTAAGGTTACAGCTAATTGAAGGTTTTCTCTAGCCTGGACGCACAAACCGGCATCCCTCGGTTTGTGTTTAAAAACTATAAAATAATGATCAAAAAAGGCTGGCCTGCCTCTTGACAAGAGTGCATCCACTTCTCTATTTTTAATAACATTTTGCCAGATCTGTCACTAAACTGTGATTTTAATTTGACAGATTTCATGTAATTTATATTCTTCAATTGTAAAATTCTGACTCTTCACGGTTTCAATTCATATCTGCATTTTAAATTAAAGTTAACTTTACTGTAAATATTAGCTGGCTTACCAAATTTTTTTTGTTAAAGTAAAAATCTTTTTTTGAGCAGCAAATTCTACACTGACATCAGCAGCTCACATTTTTATCTCCACAGAAAATACTTACTCAATATATTTCAAGCTTTATGTAAACACAGGGAACAAACTAAACGTCAGCAAAAGATTAATCTCTGTAAATTTAGTATGAGCTCATGGATTATTGTACATTATATAGAGTGTACTGTATTATTTTAAATGCATAAGTAATAAAACAGAGTAGAATTTGGAAATGACATTGATATTAAGACAAAAATTATGAAAAATGAATATGTCAACTTACCAAACATCAAGATTAAAATCAATGTGAGTATCAATGGAGTCATTACAATAATCCTCCCTACTGATTCTCCTCTATTCAGTTTTGCCTTAACATCCACAATGTTAAGGAAAGTAGAATTCCCAGTAATTCTACTTTGAGCTTTAACTGAAAGATTTACCAAAACAAAGAGTAATCCCTTGCTATCTTGCAAATAAAAAAAAAAGAAAAACTTTAATCCAAGTGGAAAATGTTTCGAGTACCGAACCGCAGAAGACTGCCGATTTTGGAAACACATGTTAGACAGGATGAAGCAGGTTAACATTTGACACAGGTAATACGAAAATAGACTGGCAGAGCACCAGGACAGGCCAACCTGTATTTTCAGTGGCACGATGTTACACCTTCACATGTACAAAAAAAGGACTCTAAAGTGACTCAAGAGTTTGTTACCTGTAATATGCAGCATGCTGACTCACAATGATAGCCAACTCGCAGATCTTTGGATATAATAAGGTTATGAGATCATGTTTACACTGACACACAAAGACGGTGACTTCTAGTGACAACTTACTAAAATGACCATTTTAGCTAATTTTATTTGGACATCTTAACTCCTTTAAAGACCCTGCGAGCAACACAAACAGGTGTAAAAACATAGCTACCACTTAGTTTAAAACGGCCATTAACACAAAAAACAAATGTTTGTATATGAATTTTCTAAATTAATGTATTTAAAAGTTGGATATTCTGTTTAAAAATAATTTCACTATTGTGCATGGTTTGGTTACAAATATCAAGAAGCTCAAATTTCAAAGCCAGAAACTATTTTTTTATGGTTTTAAGCCCTTCTAATAAAGTCTCAGATGTGCCAAAGTGATCGGCATAAAGTGATGCATTGGTGTTCCTCCAACTTCACGTTTTGTCTGTGGTTATGACAAATTTGGGTCTTTTTTTTCTGGGTTCAACCTTGTCTCTCTCTGCTGGACAAGACTAATGAAGAAGCCACTTCTTCATTAATATTAGTGGCTTCTTCTGTCCAATCGTAAGCAATGCTCGCTAAAAGCTTCCCTGTTTAGCTGTGTTTCTTTCAGACAACGCAATAAAAAAATTACTCAAAAGATTCATTCTGGACACTCTGTATTTAGAATAAAAACTATAATGCCGAACCATGCCTAATCAGTATTGTAAAAGCATTTAGACAGAATTTCAAAAATAATTTTTATTCAAGCATAAAACGTAACATAGTTTTGGAAAGTCCATCTAACTTGGGACAGTGACCTAACTGAATTTACAATTTTGTAACCATAACACTTTAGCATCGGCTTACTCCCTTTTTATAAAGCATTGCGTTGTTGAGCACTGGCTATATGAGACAGCAGATCTTGTGACCTCTTATGACCTATTTAACATGGGTTCAAGTGTTCATGTAAGCCCCTGTCCTTTCCAGTTCATTGCACGCACTTGGCTATAAAACTCATCTGATCAAGGAAACAATAACAAACTCTGTACTCCATCTATTCATAAACAATAATAATTCTCTCATATTTCCTTCCAGGATGAGCTCTATTTTGATACTCCTGTTTGACTTTCCTGTAACAAATCTGACACATTTAAGAAGCTGAACTGGAACGCGTAGCAGTGAGGCACACCAGAGTATAACCAAGTATTTCACAATATTCATGTACACACCATTCACGCCCATATATAAGAGACAGAACATGAGACATTAAGACAGTCATTAAAAGTAAGTACTTCACAATTACATGTTCACCATTGTTCAGTTGTTCCACTCATCTCTTCTAATTAAAAAACGGTACCTATTGAAGGTTAAATTCCTAGGAATCCAGGTCTAAATCAAAGATATTACTGAGGAACAATCCACTTCCTCCACTTCAGATTTTTCAGCCTCACTCTAATCAACTAACGGGCTATAAATAAGATTTATTACTGGCATCAGTTGAAGAGGGGAGAAGAAAAAAGCAAGCAGAGACATGGGGGGAAGGAGAATGGAGGCTTAGCCACAAACAGCAAAGGGCATGAACTGTTTGTTCACCAAATACATTTACCCGCCCCCCCCCCCAAAAAAGCAAAAGTATTTTTTTTGCGATAAATGTATTAGATTTGTCAAATAAATCTTGAGTATTGCTCCATCAACATCAATACCAGTAAGAAGACGAATAAGCTTTCAAACTGACCGTTCCTGCTTTGCTAAATGCCTCCACATTCACTGTATATCATCCCTAAAGTTCCTGAAGGAAATAAACAGCACACAACACATATTGTGTTTCATGACCCTTAACATCCCTGCAGGGCAAACAGTCATAGACTGTTTCACTGGAAAATTAGCCATGCAGCAGAAGCCTACACGTTAGCACGCAACACACAGAAGTTACTAATATTCCTCTGTTAAGAAGATCAGAAGATAAAAAAATATGTTTTGCTACCCATTTATCAGCCTGTCACTAGGATTACACAACACTAACCGAGCCAAATTTAATGAAACTCGGTGGAGAGGAGAAGCACAGGCAGGAAGGACCCATCACATTTTAGCGTGGCTCCAGATAACTTTCATTAAAGCGGCATAGCAGAACACTGGCCTGGAGGAAGGAAAGGATGCTATGAGTTCCTATCTGGCTGCTCATGCAACTGCCGCAGTTGCACATATGAAGGCAATAATTTAGGCGCTGCTTGTCAGTAAGCAACATGCAATTTTATCAGATCCCGTTGCTGAATCTCTTGTTATAAAAACATATAATAAGCTAATAGTACACTTGTAAAAAAAAAAACAACAACACAAAGAAATGGTTTCCCTGTCTGTCATATTAAAAGTCTGGACTGGGGAGGAGGAGTCAGACCTGACTGCAAGACAGATTTCACAACAAATAAGAGAAACGCCACTGACTGTTGAAAGGGGGTTAAGAAACGTGCGTAAAACTGAGAGAGGAACCTTGCATGTTATTCATTTCACAGCAAGGGGGGATGACATAATTAGAAAAATAGCCAGCCACCATGGCAACCTGCTGTGTCAAGGCTTGCAAGAGGCTTGGCTAGCCTTTGCTGCAGGCAACAGACACAGTGGAAACCAAAGAGTGAAAATTGCAGGAAAGAAAAAAGTCCTAGAGGGGACAGCTTTAGGTGAGCCATTTCCATTTCATTCTAGTAAACCACTCACCTCTCCAAACCTCTCCTGATGTCTTATAGTGTTCTTAACACATTAGGACAATGTTTTGGGGTTCAGTACCTGTCTTTTGCAGCAAAAATACATACCGGTAAAATAAAATGTGTAAAAAAAATACACGCTTAATTTATTAAGATTGATACGATGCACAGACTATTAAGAAATTCTGATGGAATGACAATCTTGAATAGAAATACAGCAACCTAAGAAAACTACAGGAAATAAAAACGAAACATGAATAAAATTAGCTTTTTTAAAAATCAAAAATGCAACAATAGCTTCTACAACAGAAATATACGGATTAATGCAGTGCCATATATGTTATCTATACCCATTTTTTTTACTGTAATTATTTTCCCTTATTTCAAATTCAAATAAAATTCAAACTCAAACAGAAAAATACATTATTAATCCAAAAAAGGGGTTCAATTTAATAATTGATTTCATTAAACTCTAAATTTTAATAAAATCATCCTGCTTGTAACTTACAGACTGCAGTTTTAAAACAATGTTAGCTTAATGGCTCCACGTCTGTCTGCCTGCCCTTTTTGAACCCTCTCATAATCATTTTCACCCATCACACTTTTGTTAAAATAGACTTTTGATACGATTTTAGCTTATGATCTCTAAGTAGTTGGGTTGTTTTGATTAATTACTGAAAAAAAAAATCCCAAAATGCTCAAATCCAATTGTGTATTATTTTTTAAGAGTTTACATTATCCTCTTTGATTGCTTTCCCCATGTAGCTTAGGTGGAATAAATAGTACTATGACTTTTAAAGAGTTTCCAAGTCATGACTGTCAATGTTTTTCACAATTGTGAACCCCTGATATTCACAAGACTTAAGGACCACGGCCATGCACAAATGCCTAAAATCTGTAAATACTTGAGACCCTTCTAAAGACACGAATATATCTTAGTATGCATTAATAAATAGTGGAAACCATCTTGACACTACTGCATAACTTATTATGTACAGTTTTCATTATCTCTGCTCTTAGGGGTAGAGCCAATCCATGCCAAAATTTGGCTGCTGCTCCTGCCTGGATTGGCTGCTTAAAACAAAAGCACTTTAATACTTTAACCGCTAAACTTAAGACATTATTAGTTGTAATTATGTTTATAATATTGTAGTACACCTTGCTGATTGTATTCGGTCCAAGCCTTGTTGGTACAAGGTTACAACTGATCAATGTACATCATTCCTTATTTCATATATAGATATATACAGTATAACACAACTGTTACACATTACGGGCATTGTAACTTCATTTATCAGGTTTCGAGAAAGAATGATCTCCACTTTCAGCCAGCAGCTACAAGAGAGGTTAGAACAACTCAGCATGGCTTTCTGAGAGCGAGAAGAGTTTTCACCTTAAGCTGTTCACTCTGTCTATTCTGGGAGGCTTTATTTAAATGCCACTAAAGTACGTTTTTTTGCGTTTGAAGTCCAAATGTACTACTGCAAACTTTTAGGTTTTTTTTATTATTATTATTTTCTTAAAATACCAGGGGAAACCGAGATACAAATCCCACCAAATACATTTTAAAGGTCCTCTGAAGAGTACAAAGCACAAAGGAGAGCAGCCAGAGCTTTACGTAGTGTTACACAGCTACTACTGTTAGCTAGCCGGACGGTTAACGATACCTTTAACAAGCTGTTCAAAAACAACCAAAGGGGCTTAAACACAACCACTGGTTGAACAAATTGTTTTCTTGAACAACAGTCGAAGAGGTCAAATTCTATATCAGTTTGCCGCAATAAGCAATACTTTTTAGATAAATAATAGAGATAGCTAGGTTAGCATCGCTCATAGCCCTTTTCAGACTTTGGGTATGTTTGTTTTGTAACATCAATGGAGCCGCGTTCAAATGTACAAGGTTTTTTAAAAACATTCTCTAAACTGCAAAACTGCGACAAAGACTTAACTTTCTTGTAGAAATGTAGTAAAATGGGTTAAGCGATTAAACGTAACTTTAGTTTGTGTTTTTGGCAGTTCCCAAGGCCTGCTGACTTCAGTTGCTAAATTCTAATAATAAAATAATGTAATAGTATTATTATTAGCACACTCTTGTTTTAAAAATGTATACGATACACCGCTTTGCTTATTTGATACAAAACTTTCATAGACTGAACCTCAGCCAAAGTCGACCAATACCATATAACGTAATAACGCTGAACTGAAACAAACTGCTCAAATCCCTGGGTAACCCGCTGTTAAAAACGTGCGCACCTAGGAGAGGCTGCCTAGAATGCGTCTCGTTATAAAGCCGATGTGTCGCTTGTCTGTGAAAAATATCCCCGATTGAGACTTACCGTGGGTGGGCTATTTGTAGTTAGTCTTATCCACGAAGACAATCGCCTGATTTTGAACGAGAACTCGGGTCGAAGTAGCTCAAACTGGGATATTTATCCAAGTTAGTCTTCCTAGTTGTTTTCCTTACTTCCTGATTGAGACGGTGCCATTTTGAATAGCGAAAAAATATTTCCGCCGCTGTCGTCACGCGCAGAGCCGCTTGTTGATCAAGAGCAGCAAACGGCCAGGCCAGAAATAGTTTCACAGCAGCAATTAATGGACCATACCTGCCTGAAGTATTTGCTTTACAACAAGCCTAACACTTTCACAATCACCACATTACAGAATATTAAATTATAATACCATAGTTATAAATTCAGTTGTAGTGATGTCCATAATGAGAAAACAAATGTATACCAGCACACACAGATACTGATTAATGATATTCAAATCTCTTTAAATTGCACGGTAAACACCTAGTTATAATAAATCACATTAAGAAACTCTAAAAGAGGTAAGTTCATGTTTGCGTTTATTACTATGTTTCAGCTTCCTGTTGCCTATAACAACCTTTACTAGACAAGTTTAACTGCGAGCTTATCTTTAAGACTAGACCAATGCTTTCCGAATATTTGCTTTATATAAAGTAAATGCACAACTCTCCTTTGTGCTTTGTACTCTTCAGAGGGCTATTAAATAGATATAAAAAGCTGAAATAACAAGATGTATAAACTAATATTTATTTACTGTATAAAATGGTGTTGAAGTTTATGACTGCAGTGAAATGTAATAAATAACTAATTAAAGTAAAGGTGCAACAAAACTACAGACACAATAAACTTAAATTAAGTTTAGGAATAATAAAAAAAATAATCTTAATTCCAAAATTAATCTAAAGATAAGTTGAAAATTTGGTTAGCCTCAGTGCAATAGTTACCAGTCTGGTAAGATAGCCTGCTGCATCACTGTTTTATACAAGTTTATCATCAATTGAAGCCCCTCAGCACGCAGACATGACTTGTGCTAATAAAGTGCTCATTTAATATCGAGATGATAGTTGAGTTTTCTTTTTAAGAAAAGAGAGGAATCATCCAACCCAAGGCAAGGGGTTACAATATTATTGGGGTTTAGCATATATAGAAGTGACCAATCCATCTATTGTTGAATAGTTCATCTTCTTTTGTGCCTCTTTGTTTTATTGCTTCCCATTTATTTTAGCCAATCTAAACAATCAAGTTCCACGTAGAAGTAATTATATTTAAAAGCACATGCGCAGAAGTAATTATATTTAAAAGCACATGTCACCTCTGATATTAAATGCAGTAAAAATTCTCTTATCTTAAGCTCATTGTCTCATTTTGGCATTCATCAGTCCATTTTGTGATATTGAACAACAGAGCTGGAAGAGCTCCAAAGGCTTCCCGCAAACATACGCTGCCACCTCTTTCCTGGTATCTCAGTCTCCCCTTTTCCCAACAAAGGAGTGTGATTGTGAAAGTGGAGCGTGGTGTTTCCACGGTGAAAGACTCTCACAAGGTTGTCCTTATACTCTCTGATACTTCATCATTTTTCAAGTGCCAGCTGTCAACGAGCTACGTGCAATGAAACAGAAAGTAAAAGCAGAATAAATCCATTTTCGCAGTGGTTTGGTAATTTGTCTACATGTCAGGCTTAAACTAAAGAGAGTATAAAACATACATCTGTCTACAAATAGCACATATTTTTTCGTCAAAAATATGCTAACCAGTGTATTTGTTTGCATAAGAAGTGTAGATATAACAATGTTTTTTTTTTTTTTTATCATTTGGCACACCCTTCTGGAGAGTTTCTGTAAATGCACTGCATTCACAAAGTGTAAAACAAGGGCACATGAAAGCAAACATTACTATTGCTTTTTTTTTTTTTTTTTTTCTGGTATTCAACTTTTAGTGACTATGAGTCACTGTGAGTGAGTTTGTTGCTTTAAATATTCTGAGCAGAAAGGGCATAATTACCCCAAACACTGTTCCGTTTCAGTGGGTCGGATGGAATGATTGGGCAGATTTTAGGAAGGGCATAATTTTGTATTTCCCTTCAGAACATCTCCAAAGCTAAATCTCTTGGTTGGTATCCATGGTCTGCAGTAGTCAGTGTCTATCAAAAGTGATTCTATGAAAAAAGAATAGTAATCAATGTAAGCACTAGAAATGTGTATGAGAGCAACCGAGCAGTAGATGGAGGTGAGTTGATCTGCCGTTTAACTGATGTCGGTGCCTTTTTGTGAGTTTTTTGTCTGCACATCACTTGACACAAATATGTATTTTGGGAAGAAGGAAAGATGGCAGAATCAGGATGATGCTTTGGGAAATTTGATGCTGGAAAAAACCAGGACATGCCATTTATGTCTCTAGCCTATCATTGGTGCAGACCTCGTACACCTTTACATGTAAATGGTATTCTCTAATGTCTGTGGCCTCTTTCAGCAGGATACTGCACCCCGCCTCAAAGCAAAAACACGGTCCAAGATTGGTTGGAAGAGCACAACAAAATGCTGACATGGTCAACAGATAACCCACATCTGAATCCAATAAATCACCCGCGCTGGACAAACAAGCCAGGCTCATTGCCTGATTGCTTATTTTGCAGAACTCATAAGATCCTGTTCTGGTTTGACCATTTACTGGCCAGTCTTGGACCCTTAACCGTCAGAGATTACTTTCTCATTTCTCTCACATCTTAGCTTAATATTTGATTAAATTCTGGTATTTTAAAAAATTTGTTGTTTTTATGTGGTTATGTTGTTAGTGTTTTGATGCATTCTGTGTTTTTATCTCTGTTTGCTGTTCTTCTGGAGAAACAGAGATATAAAACGCATGGTGCAAGATAGAGCAGCACACATTCAGAGGGTTTTGCAGGTAGAGAGGAAACCCAATAAACCCATGTCACACGAAAACACATAACGCATTCCAGCAGATATTTGAACACAATAAACAGCTCACTTATGGAACAACAAGAGCAAGCTCTTAGGAGGAAGCACTATGTTTACTATATAAGGTAGAACTGCAGAAGGAGTCTGTAAATTCCTCTGGGAGCATTAACTCAAAGTACCATTTATTTTATCAAACGCAGCATTAATTGCAGCACAACACAGGAATGAGTGTAACTTAAAATCCTCTAATACGACTTAGGTAAATCTGCTAACACTCAGATTGCATAAGTTTGACTCAAGGGTCTCTTTGTTGCCCACTTCGTTCTTTTCCAAGCAAAATCCTTGCGTGGCTCCGGCCAGCTGTAGCTCGATTAATCCACCAAAAGGGTAGCCAGAAGGTAAGAGTCTGCTCTGTTTCTATAGTAAATCTTATTTTTTCATCTTAATATGTAATAAATTATTTAGATATCTTATTTTTTCCAAATATAGCACACTTAATGAATATTAGTTTATAGAAACAGATCAATGATTTGATATTGGTTCAACAGGCATAATATAATCAGCTTTTATGTACAACTTTTCTCCGTTTTCTTCAGGGAGGGGGCCGATAACCACTTGAAGAAATGGAGACTTTAGTGTTTTTATTTTCGTTTTCTGCCCTTGGTGTTCTTTATGCAATGAACACCACCTCTGAGTTTCAAGAGTAAGTAATAATATGTTTAGTGATTTATTTGTTATTCTTTTGCTTCAATACATAGTTAGTCCAAGAGTTTTGCATATCCAATAATTTATTGTATCACAAAGTGGTATTTTTTTTAAAAAGTGCTCGCAATACTTGTATTTATTAATGATTTAAACAGTTGATAATATGCAGTAAATCAAAATAGATTTTCTTTGGAGAACAGCGTAAAATATTGTAATCCTTCCTTTGTCGTGTGATAATATGAACTTTACCGCCAGTAGAGGACTCTGCAAGCTTACAATTGCCTTTACCAGCCGCAACTAAGCAATACATCATATAATTACTACTTTCGTGAGACTATTTTAATTGCCCTTCCAAAATATAAAGAAATCTGACTTTCTGGGGGGTATAGGAAAGCAAAAATGTCACAATAGAAAACAGCAAGCTGAACCTGTGGAGACATTCTGATATCATCTTGAACATAATTACTTCTTTCAGCTGCAAGGAATAATTTTCCCATTTACTGGTCACATGTTCCAGCCAATCCATTGGATAAAAGCTGCATAGCATTTGCAGCTTTTCACGGTTGCTCATGGCAACCCTTAACTCTATGTAAACAAAGCCCTAGTTGGTGTCCACACAATCCTTCTCTGCGTTTTTACAATGCATCTCTTATCTCCAAGGACTCTCGTGCATCTCTTAGGCGAATATTTCAGCTGGTTCTGTTTTTTATTATTATTATTGTTGTTATTTTTTCAAGTGTGTGTGTGATGACAGTCAATTCAGACTGCACAGAAGAGTTTGATGAATTGCTCTTGACAGGCCATATGCCTTGTGCTCTTACACTCTCCAAACAAACAGTATAGTGTGCATAAATCTTCCCGTACAGTCGAGTTGGGGAGGCCTGCCTTCCACGCTGGTGCCATTTGTTTTCCTTCTGCGAGCAGACGTGGAGAGTTTCCCTGCGGTTGTTGTTCTGCTTGCCTGGAGATATCTCGGCCACATTAATCTTTTCCAGTGGCACGTTTGGCCAGTAAACACTGAGAGCTGTGCTGAACTTACATAGCCTTACCTCAGTGTTTCCTCTCTTTGATGCTTATGATTGATTAAAGCTTTTTAAAATGGCTCCTCGTGAGTTCGATTACAGTCAAACTTGCAATTCTGGTTTAGCACAACATTTGGTAACCGTGTTGCAAAGATGATGCGTTTTCAGATCGATGTGACTAATTAACATGATGTAGTTTTAAAACAATAGATAGGGAATATTTTGTCTGAGCATAAATATTTATAAGAAACACGACACAAGCATTTTAAAGCTCCGAAGCTGCTGCATGTGCAAAAAATGCTTTCTATTAGCATTATGGATCATTTCCCCCGCTCTCTTCTTTTAAAATGTTATAAAGCTAAAAAAAAAGATATTTGGGTGTTAAGCTATAACATTTACCTAAGTTGAAATGTGAATGTGCTTGATGCTTTATTATTATTCTACTACTTGGCAAAGCAAAATATGATAATTGTGAAAAGAAGGAGGGACAAAAACAAACAACCAGTTATTTCTCTCAAATCTCAGCATGTATGTTGTGCAATTTGGATTCCTGTGAGTCGGTAATTTAGCTTCGCAGAGAAGATTAGCACAATTCCCCCGGAAGAAACTGTTCAGTCAAAAAGAATGAGGCAGAGAAAGAATTGTGTTGAGAACCTAAAGGTGTATTGTAATGCTGGAATCGTTGTATTTCCAGTCACGTGTTTGTTTCCACAGGCCTTATGTGATCCTGGAGATTGGCGTCGCTGTGCTGGTAATTGTGTTTCTCTTCTACTACCTCATCACTCGTGGCAACCCACCTAAAGACTTCTTATTCTTTGGTAATCAACGCAACTATGTGCATTTCTCAACCCATTTGCGTACATACAAGGTTTCGAAATTCTCCAGATTTGAAAACCTTAAATACCTTCTATGCTTGGGTATTGAGCTGAACTCAAGGATTTCCAGAACCTTCACCCACTGCTCACTATATCAGAGTGAAAAACAAGAATTTCACCCAATATAATCTTGCTTGATATGTTCAAAGCTGCTTATACTGCTCAGGATCAGAGCAAAGCCTAATCGGACTTTTCTATGGCATGACTGGTTCAATTCCCCCCTCCACAGACTGGGAGTCTTTAGCCATTGTCTTAAGATTTTGTCCCAATATGGCCGTGTATGTGGAAAGTGTGAAGCTGTTTCTAAACACATATATAACACAAACTGATTCCACATTCAGGGTTTAAAAATGTTGGCGGTACAGCTACAAACGTCAATGAATTTGATTGAAATTTAAAGTGATAAA